>NW_004797403.1:164241-166741 GCF_000002075.1 Aplysia californica | reverse complement strand
TGCATGTATTTTAAAAGTACAACATTAAAAGGGTCGCTTTTAAGCACAAGGAAGCTATCCCGAAAAATGCTGTTTTGAGAAAATCAAAGGTAAAGTTTTTGCCCCTTATTCAGTTTCTTTAAAAGACAAGGAGAGTTTTCTCTATAACCAAACAAATATAGATATATCTACTCACCAATGGAACCGAACTTCTCCTATAAGTAGGGCAATGTCCACTTTTGGCGTAGGTCAAGATTTCTGGAAAACCCCGAAATTTGGGTTTGCCCGCTTGTCCATAAAAGCGACCAATGTTCTCCGTCGTTGATCCCAACAGAATTCTGGATTTTGTAAACGCCATTGGCCTTTACAACACACACACACACAAAATATGTTATTTTTAATTAAATCAAATTAAATGTAAATTACTGTTATTTTTAGGCTGAAACTTTTATTTTTAATTTTTAAAGGGCAGTTTTTAATACATTGTCCAAATAGAAAATTCTTTTTATTACAGGATCAAGGTTTTTAAAATTAATAATATTGTTAATTTTTTTTTGTTTGGTCGCTAGCTTGCAGAAATGCAATACACATTTCGTGGGCATCAGTAGGCTAAATAATCAAATGAGCTAGACTTTTTGTTCGTATATTTACCACCTCGGCTACCAGCCTTAACAGATCTGTCAGAGAAGGGGTTAAAGTAAATGACCTCTCCCAAAGTTCGCTACGGTCACCTCAATTTTCTACGGGTGGTCTGCTATGGCCTTTCGAATCAATCGTGTCACTAGCCAGTGGATTACATAATGATGATATTATTATTGTTGTGATACAGAGCCGCACGTGCTGAAACATACCTCAGGAAGTTTCATAAGCAGTCTGTCACGTTCGGCTGAAACGTGATAAACCCATCATATTGTGAGCCACGACGCAGTGGAATCAGGCGCTCGTCAATTTTCGGGCATATGGTGTTATTGGCATAATCTTAAAGCCTGTCCATTTGCCTTGCTTTTGATTTTTTAAAGATATCCGTTTATCGTGTATGCAAGTCAGGACATTGGAAATTTAAGGAGGTGGGGGTCGCTTGGTTTCAGAGGTAGATTAAAATTAACAAGAAAATGGCTGCTAAAGTTGAATTATTTGCTTAGCTTGAGAATCCGTGGAAATTGAAAGTTTACATCTTTTATGCCTTCAATCAACGTTTTTTCCCAACAAAATCCACAAAGAAATATGTTCTTTAATGTGCATGAAATATGTCGTTCGGGACAAAAAACAAAAATTCGATAAAAATTCCCAAACCTGAGGGAAAATGCCAGTTTCTTGACTTTCATTATTTTGACGAGCACCTGATTTCACCACGCTGCCTCACACATGGCAAGGCGTACTATAAAAACAAAAGACTGGACATTACACACAAAAGCCAAGACCACGTACCAAAAGGGATCAGATTGTTATCACTCGTGCTACTTGGCATTTTCAAACCTCTTTTTTTTGCTTTAGCTCGAAATTTTAGTTTGTCTTGCTTTGCGTTTCAAGAATCTTACAATTAAATTGGATCGAACGAATACTGGGCACAAAGTGTGAGTACCTCTCTGTTGGTGTTGGTGTGGGTGTTGGTGTGGGTGTGGGTGTTGGTGTTGGTGTTGGTGTTGTTGTTGTTGTGTGTGTGTGGTAGCCTATCCGTTCGAAATGTTTGGAGCCCCGAAGAGCGGGTGACGGGTGAGGCAGTCCAACCTCCCTGAATCCTCCCGAAAGTGTGAGTATTCCTCTGTTGGTGTTGTCGTTGTTGGTGGTGTTGTTGTTGATGGTGTTGTTGTTGTTGTTGTTGGTGGTGGTGGTGGTAATGGTGATGTTGGTGTTGGTGTTGTTATTGGTGTTGTTGTTGGAGTTATTGTTAGTATTGGTGTTGGTACTGGTGTTATGAGCATTCGAGAAGTGTGACATTTTGCACCTAATCTTAATTAATTGTTCTACACTTTTAAAAAGTTCCTTCAAAGAGGGAATTAACCCGTTACTGGCACTTTGTGATAAAATAAGATAAGATAATATTTCATTATCTCAGAGGGACATTTTTCTTGGCTGTACAGACCGAAAAAAACCCAGGTGTACATAAAAATTTAAATTATAGATCTATGTTTCTCTCATTAAAATCAATATGTAAAGAAAAGTAAAGCTGACAAAATGTGCATATCACGTCAGGTGTATCATTCAACCTCATACAGGAATTTAACTACAAGACATATAGAGTTATATTAGATACATACTCGAAAGAGCAATACACATTGATGCTTATTCTGACAATAGCCTTATTATGCTAGATGGTTTTTAAAAAAACCACTTCTTTTTACATCTTTCTTTCTTTATTTTTAGAAGCACATGCATTTTTCAAGTGAAAACTTTACTTGAGAAATTGAATTAAGAGGGCACACACACAAACTCAAGCACAACCACACATTCTCATAGAAAACTTGAGCGATTGATCAGTAAACGAAAAAAAAAATCAAATGGGAATAGGAGGAGATATAAA
>NW_004797403.1:159563-164141 GCF_000002075.1 Aplysia californica | reverse complement strand
TCTCTCTGTCTCTCTCTCTCTCTCTCTCTCTCTCTCTCTCTCACCCACCCACCCACACACACACACACATACACACACACACGCACACACACAACATTATGATATATATATATATATATAATATAATATATACATGTATATATAAAAACCAAATGTACAATGCATGGAAGAGAACAGGCAGGCAGACACACAGCCAGACTATTGTCGAAATAGGCGTAAAATCAAAACGTATTGAACCTAGATCCCGATTGGTGTGGTAGGCCTATATCCTTCAAACATGATATTATGGAGACTGTGGGTGGATGGCAGGCGCTCCAGAGTGGTTTGCTCCCTTTCTCTTATTAGACATCATCCGTCCTCATCTCGACTTCTTTTTGTGATGGTTACTCTCTTGAAACACCTTAATCTTCGACGCGCCTGCGACCTGATTGTGTTGCAAGTGCCATAAAACTCTAAGAGAAAACAAAAACAAACATAAAAAAACAAAAACAAAAACAAAAACACCCCCCTCCCCCCAAGGAACTGAATTCAGACCTACCCAATAAATCAATCTGCTGCAATAAAATAATTGACATGTGGAATGTTGAGAGTAGACTATAACTTTTGACTATAAGGGTTGTGTTAACTATATAGCCCGCGGGTAAATAAATAGGGTCATTTTTGTACAGTTCTGTGCGAGCCATGGAAACGTCAGCGAATACAAAATAAATAAAGAAATATTTGAATAGAATAAATGAATAACTGGAAAAATAAAATAAACCGGAGACAAAAAGTTTTCTCTGAAATGCTCATATTAGAATTAACAGAGCTAAGATTAAACTTAGTTTTCGTTTTGAAATTTAAAGGGAAATCGAAATTCGTTTGTTTGATTAAAACAACAACAACATTTTATTATAATAGCCCATGCCTTTAGATACTATTTTGGAGGGTATTTTTAAAGGGAAAAAAAGCGCGCATATGCCTAGTATAAGTAAACGGTATGTCCACTTGGGATGATGTTTTTGGTCTTGTCGAATGGCCCCCGGTTTAAACAGAGAAAGCCTATCCCCCGGTTTAATAAGTGTGTCCCCTCCTGTTCTAAAATGGCCTTCCACACAAAAACATATTTTAACAATGTATACCGCAACGTTATACACAAACGAACTTAATAAGAATTTGCCCTTCATCCCCAATAAATAAATAAATAAATAAATAAATAAATAAATAAATAAAATGAATATATAAACAAATAAAAATCAAATAGATAAAATGAGATAAAATAGTAAATGGATAAATAAAATAAAATAAACAAAATAAGACAAAATAAAATAAATTGACCTCTCTATTAATTTCACCAAATGTAGTAACTTCTGCATTAAACAACTGCAACACACACAAAAAAAAGGCAAAACAATAAATGGTAATTTTGAGTACTGCTGGTCACTGCGATTAGTAAATCGCAAAAGGAACCGGAGTGGAATTGAGAGAGTACCAACGGTAAAAGAAAAAAGAAGGATGTCTAAAAACTAGTGGAAATTTGGATCCCGGGCATCCGCAAGTAGGCCTCATAATAATTGCTGAGTCAAACTCGAACACCCACGCATGATGGCCCGGTACAGGGTACCTGGAAATGCGGACAGAATCCTGGTTGACTGGTAGGCCTAGTGGTAGAATCGAGTCACACATGCACGAGCAACAGGATCAATGAAGTCGGTTTACCATACTTAACATAATGAGCGCGCACGGGTCCATTTACCTAAATTGTTTCTAACCGTTTTTTTCCCTATGTCCACGACTGCTTCGCTAATAAAGAATGGTAATTTATCCAAACTAAAAGTAATCATACAAATATCAAACAAATAGGAAACCCCAGCCGTGTGCTACAGCGCAACTGTCTCTTACAGCCAACGTTAGTGCTCGTGTATACATGTACATGTATATAATATAGTGGCGGCGGGTGGCGGGTTGCCGCGCGAGGGTAAATCGCGCTGGAAAACTCGTGCCTGTATATCACTAGCCGAGTTTGGTGTACTTAGCAAAGCTGGGACAGCGCTATCGTGGTATCGCTACAACCCAGACAATCTTCCTTATTTGAAGAAGACTTTTTGTTAGTTGACAGCAGTTTCACGAGGTTTCTTCTACCGGTCATTGGAAGAAGACGAGAACAAATAGCGTCCTCGAGATAAACAAAAGAAGACCAATTAATTTAATGACGGTGAATGCGACCACCTTTTCCACCAATTGATGGTTTACCCAGAGAGATTTTTTTCCTATACGTATATACGCGAATGAATCATAGGACATTTAATTTGACTACATTTTGAAGAAGATATATAGAATCTTCTACCTAGAGCGTGGCACGAATTATGACTAGCCCAGTTGCTACAGTGATCACACAGTAGCAAAAGTTGTTAACCAATTACACACTCCGGTGTGAGGTGCGCGTCAAAAACAAAAAATTGGTTCTGGTAACTTTACCCGCCAGGCTGCAAATTAGCAGCGCCTACACACATGCGTTTACTAGTACACTTACATGTGCAGATCAGACCAGGCGAGCTCAAAACCCACCTTCACTATAAACACTGGCTTAGGCTGTTATTAACTTTTATCGGGTCATTATTGTTGGTAGTGTTTACTCTTGGGTACAGGCGACGTAGTGAAAAGTTATGTGAGTGAAATGGAATTCATCCCATTTCATAGGGCCTATTGGAATTTTAGTACTAACAATATGTTAGTTCTGTCGTGTATGAAAGGAAGGTGCTGGGTAAAAAGGGACAAATCAAATAATTTTGTACTGCGATTAGAAGTTTGGAAAAACGTAGCTGTATGTGTATGATTTTGCTTTCTGGTGAAAATCATTATTTTGTTCCAAACTTGATTATTTCTTATAGCCTAGTAATAGCTACAAAATTATCATAATATAATAGGTGCACTACCAGTGGCGGTGGGTAGTGAAGGGCTCATCGGCTTGAGTCCCTCTCCCCACCCCCCAACTCTATCCTAAATGAAAGTTTCTTAAATTTAATAATGAAATAAACAGTTGAAACCGTTATGATCGCACGCAATGAACACAGCGTGATCAATTTTAAAAGATCATGGTGGCTTGCTCATTATCCAATCAGTGTTGTCACCATTTACGCTTATAGTAACTAAACAGCCAATCAAATGTCTTTACGGCTCAGCAAAGGACGACGAGCCCGTTCCCACAGGCCTTTGAAACCCCTTCTGTAAAAAGGTAGAAGACTTGAAGGGTAATTGACGAGACACTGAGACACTTTCCCATAGTGACACAATTACATACACGCTCATTGGGCCTTTGTTAGGTGCTTTTTGCTTTTCTCGACTAGACCTAGGCCTACACGGCCAAATATACAGCTCTTAGGCGGAATATTATTATGTTTGAAGTGCTGTGTGTGCATATTGTGTTTGTGCCGCTGGGATTTAGCAGTTATAATTAATCACATCAAACTACTTTTGAGGCAACTTTTTCGGCAGTTGAAAATTAATTAGAGAAATTTTGAGGTGAAACGGCTTCGTCCCCACTATTCAGAAGTATTTGATTTAGAACAAAGAGATGGAAGACAAATGGTGAGTCTTCTAGCAAGCTTCGTGCATTGACTGGTGGGTAAAGAATTTCACTTATTGGTTTAAGTACGGTACTAGAAATGTTGACCTTTGTACGATCGGCTGGGTCATGCCGTGCGGTGTAGGGTCAAATACTATACTTCCATGTGCAGCCCTTGATGACGAAACATGTTATAGTCTGTGACTGTGAGGAAAGGGCGCTGTTATGTAAAACGTGAAATCTAGGCTATGATGTTATACTTGACGACACTGGAAGGCCCCAAAAACACAAAGTGTCCTACAAAACAGAGTGGATGAAGGTGATACTGAATACGATATCAAGGTGAGTAACCTTTGCCATGACATGCGAGTGAGTGTGTCACTGTCAGTTAGACGATATAAAAGGCCTGGAGGTTAGATCGAAGGTCTTGATCTGATTGTTGTTGTTTTTTGTCAATGTCCTTTTACTTTTAGATTTTCTAATCTACAATCTAGATGTAGATCTAGATCCAGATCTAGATCTAGATCTACGTTTATATTTGTCACCCTCTTGATATGACTTGCGATAGTGATTGTGTCAGAGGTGCGATTTGGATCCACATTGTCACTGTGTATTCCAGAGTGGCTAAAGAAATAATTTTAAAAGTAAAAGAGATTGATGGAAATCTCTAGATCTAGAATCTAGAAATCTAGATCTAATCTAGATTAGATCTAGATCTAGATTTAGATCTAATATCTAGATTCTAGATTTTGTTGATCTTTATGCAAGAACACGATCTAGACTCCCACTCTCATGTATTTTCAACAAGACAAGTCGGATCTTATATTCGTTCATCAGTGAGAACTTGATAAGAATATGGAAGGAAACGCTAACTACTACTAAAACTAAGGAACTAGATTCTAGATCTAGAATCTAGCCAAAGGCTCATCATGAGGTACTTAATTCACCAATAAATGATAGGCTATAGATCTAGATTTGTAAAGGAAGAGGCTAGCCGTACTTAATGACGGCTAGTCTGGCAGTCTAGCCGTACT
>NW_004797403.1:155639-159440 GCF_000002075.1 Aplysia californica | reverse complement strand
CCCGACTCGCACAAACAGCCACACGTGTGCAAGCCGCCCATCCGACCCCGACACACGCCAGAGTAGACACGTGCGCGAGCCAACAACGCGTGTGTTGGTATGAAAAAAGGCCGCTGATTGGTCGCATGCAATCGGCTAAGTGAATAATGGTTCACGATGCAGGTGCAATGGATGGTTTCCGGGAAGAGATAAAGTTCGTTCTGGGAGTCAGCCTGGAAGCGACCTCGTTGAATCCAGGCTCTCTGATTTAAGTGCTCGTTGAATCCAGGTTATTTTTTATTGATTTTAAAGAAGAAAATAAACGGGGTATCTATCTCATCTCGTTGAATCCGAGTTCTCGTTGAATCCGAGCTTGTTGAATCCGAGTTCCACTGTAATATATCATATACATGCGTCTTGCTTTATCCAAGACTTCCCCGAGAATTTCAAGATTGGTCGCTGAACTACAGGCACAACTTTCTCACTAGTTTTTTTTTCTTTTAATCGGTGTGTGTGCGTGTGTGTGTGTGTGTGTGTGTGTGTGTGTGTGTGTGTGTGTGTGGGGGCGTGGAGGGATTTTTTTTGTATCTGGCTACATGAAGAATTTTAGTTTTTGTTTTCGGGGTGACTAAATGCAAAATAAAGGTATTATTGCCAAGGTCGAGCAGCAGTCTTGTTTTCTCACAGTACCTTTTGAAGGCATTTTCAAATGAGGAACGTTGCCCCAACTGCAATTGAAGTTTCTGAATACTCAGACATTTAAAAATCTCTAGAGCTCTAGAAATTGAATTTGATGCAAAAAATGCTGAGATTTAGCCGTCATCTTTCATTCTGCCGATAAGATGATCCCTAAATCTCGTAAATAAACAAAAAATCTTGAGAACGGAAATCGTTCGGAGAAATACAGATCAAGTTTATTTTTGCGGGCGTTCTGAGAAATAGTGACTTCGGTTCTCAAAACTCATCAAATCCCTCCATCGCGGTAGGTTTCTTGAAGTGTAATTCGATTCTGCTGACTTGATGATAAAATTAAAATAATTATATAATATTTAGGCCTAATGATTGTTTTGATGTTCAGGAGTTCCTTCGCTTATAATTCAGAGGTCTCAAAAATATTTTGAGTTCACTCTGAAGATATGTTGGATCGCTAGCACGCCACACAGAAAACCTGAGTTTGATTCCCTCGTAGGAAGAATTTTTAACAAGTATCTTAGTCTTAATTCTGCTAGGACTTTGTATCCCTGATCTCAGCCCGGATTGGCCCTGAATAGCCTTCCTCCTAAATGATCTAAATTTTTTCAAAAGTAAAGATAAATTATAAGTTGTAAAAAACCTAAAAATCTAAAAAGATCAAACCCCCAAGGCTAAAAGTTTATTGCGATACTTTGTATATATGATATCTCTCAACAGGAGGACTTCCAACGAGTGGCCACTATGAGACAGAATAGAGGGCTACGGGTAGGGGATGAGGTAGGGTTAGGGATAGGGTACGCTAGGGTTAGGTCTCATCTTTAATGTGTTTTTTGGGGTGGTTGCTCGTTATGGAAGTCCTTCCTTCTCAACACTAGGGTCATTTAGCCAATTGGTACAATTATCTTATATTATAAAAATTACAAAAATAATGATAATTAAATTTTAATGTGATATTAATTTAAATAAAGTAATAGAATGTGTGAGGAGGCCGTAAGTGCTGTAAAGCACAGAACTAACATTCAATACAACTGACATATACAGTCAAACCTGCCCTGACGGCCACATGTACAAACGGCCACTTTCCATTTCCCCCCTTGCGTTTTTTTTCTATATAATTTAACTGTGTAAAACAGGCACCTGTCCAACGCGGCCGTGGCCACCATAATTCAACACACAACCCCTATCACATCAAGCAATAACACCTGTCTTAGACGGCCACCTTAGTGACTCCATTACGTTTTGTCATTAATTGTGCATTGACCCCTGACGTTGTGGGCGAGCCGTCATAATCCAATCACCTGTCGTTGTTGTTAGGTAGTCCCTCCAACCGATCATGTCGTGTAGGCCCCTCCCAGTGTTGACCAATAGGTACCAATTTCCAGCTGCTGGTGAGGGAAGCGTGTGATCCCTCATAACCCTTAAGCCCCGCCCAGAACTCATACACAAATTGTAAGTGAGATGAGTGGTTACTGTTTACCCAGTCTGTAACAAAGTAACAATGGACGTCAACATGGACTTGTGACAGAAGCGTCGCTCGTTCTTCGAATGGTGGCGACCCATATGTTTGTTTTACCATAGCACTCGGTCCTCCTTGTCTGACACATTTCGTTTTATTGTCACCCTTGCACAAAATCAGCAACAAAATAAAAAGAACAAACAAAATACAAACCAACAACAACAACAACAACAACAACAACAACAACAACAACAACAACAACAACAACAACAAACACAACAATAATGTGCTACTTTTGATTGGGAATGGGGTTTGTTTTCTTCATCTTGATCAGTCCTGACGGCCACCTGTCTTATACGGCCAGTTTTCTCCTTGACAATGGTTGGCCGTCTTACACAAGTTCGGCTGTATATATCAAAAGACTGAAAAATGTAGACTACATTGTGAAACCGTAGAATTTATCAACGCACAGACACACGACTCAGAGACCCACACATATATTCTCATACAGGAGTAATGTAATTTAACCCTATCCGTGCGCCCTATGGTCATTTTGTGCCGAGGGGGTTATATTCTTCACATTTTAGAATACATGCACTTGTAGTACGAAGATCTCTTTGAAACTTTCAGTATTTCTCAAAAATCAATTTGACAGGCTGCTATGCAAAGCGAACGGATCGAATTAACAAGTAAATTTCCTCTTTGGAAAGTGGTGGCACAGAGTTCCCCACATTGTATGGATATGATAGTAAAACACGACATACGGATAGGGTTAATGTTGTAAATTTATGCCCTTTCTCCTTCCGAATAACCAACACAACTGTCTGATTGATTGATGTCTAAGAAGTGAGTGCGTGAGGGTGTAATTTATAATCTCTTGTTGACACAATGTAGTCCCCCCCCTTTTCCTCACACACAACAAGATAACTTCATCGTATGTTTCTCTCACCCCCCCCCATCCTTTCCTCCAAATTCAGTACCTTGGCGTCGGTGGCCTAGTGGTTAGGCTACTGGACTTGTAATCGTGAGGTTCCAGGTTCGGGGATTTGAGCCGCGGGCCCGACGTTGTGTCCTTGGGAAAGTCACTTGACACAAATTTTCTTCACTTCACCCAGGTGGGAATGGGTACCCGGCCATAGACAACGAATGATCTTGTCAGTATGTTAGTGTTTTAGAGCCTATAAAAGGCTGCTTGCACTGTATGCTTCCCAGGAAGTTGAGGTTGTTTCAGAATGCTCTCAGGTCTGCTGGGGTAATAGTATAGATTGTGAAGCTCATAGAGCTTGCTGTTGAGCGGGGATTTGCGCTGTACAAATGCTGTCTGATCTCTATTATTTATTAATAATTATGTGCATAAATTCATGATAAAACACCCAGACATAGATGCACACTAAGCATTGGAAATACACAATATATAATATATATATATAAATAAATGCAAAACAATTTCACAAACCTGCCATTGCTGATGGGCACTGTGCAGCACCCTTTCTTGTTTTGTTTGTTTGTTTGGAGTTAGGGTTATCCTGTTTTGCTCAATCACCACCCACTTAGACCCTGTGTCACCAATATAAATATTATTATAATATGGAAACTTCAGGTGGGAAATACTACATTCCTAAATGGGTTGAACATTGTGTGTGTGTGTGTGTGTGTGTGTGTGTGTGTGTGTG
>NW_004797403.1:148840-150149 GCF_000002075.1 Aplysia californica | reverse complement strand
GTCTGTCTGTCTGTCTGTCTGTCTGTCTGTCTGTCTGTCTGTCTGTCTGTCTGTCACTCTCTCTCTCTCCCCGAGCCTCCATTCCCATCCTCTCTCACCCCTCGTGTGACGTATAATTCGGAGGGTGCCGGCTCATCATTTTCTGGGTTGATACACTCCCGATATTGGTGGAAATGAAAACAGTGACAGATGGCAGACGATAAAAGATGGCAACAACTGCAGATCTTGTCTCGTGATCCCGATGGTTCAGGTTTGTGGGCGGAGAAGCTAACATTTTTATTTCTGTTTGAATGAGCTTTATACATCTCAGCTCCAGACTCGATTAGGTCAGATTACTTTCAGGGGGTAATGTAATATATGTGTTTATGGCGATCTTCGCCGAAGATAATGCTCAACAAGGTGGTTCATTCTCTAAACAAAACACACAAAAAATACCTTAAAAAAATAGACATGCGCTTTTGTAGATCCATATGTCGCCACTGGTGCTGATTTTGTTACTAATTCTCAAAAGGTCGCTTTTAAGGACAAGCGGGCTAACCAAGATTTTGGGGGTTTCAGAAATCTTGACCTACACCTGAAGTGGGCGTTGCCCTACCTATAGGAGAAGTTTGGTTTGTTTGATGTGTATATTTGTTTGGTTATAGAGAAAAGTCTCCTTGTCTTCGAAAGAAACTGAACAAGGGGCAAAACTTTACCTTCGATTTTCTTAAAACAGCATTTTCGGGATAGCCCCCTTGTGCTTAAAAGCGACCAAATACATGTAGTTGTTTTGGAACCATTTTTTTTTTTGCCCCGTGCCCTTTGAGCAAATGTGCTGGATCCGAGTCTGGTAAGCGATTCCGAGTCAGAGTCTGGTAAGCGATTCCCAACATCTCGTGCCCCACAGCGGGAGAAGATTGGGTGAATTGGAATGAAATACCCTAGCTCTCGAGGGTGCGGTGGCGGAGCGGTTAGTGCGCTCGTCTCCGAGGCGAAAGTACGGGTTCGAGCCTCTGTTACGACACGGATTTGTTTCGCCCCCTCCTTCCCACTCAGCAGTAATGGGTACCTGACTTCGAGTTGGGGAAGTAAAGGCAGCGTGGAAAGGAACTGGCCACCCCACCACAATATGCCGAAGGCCCAGGAAGTTGTCTCACTAACAAGGCAATGCCCAATGTCCGAATCTTATCCGGGAACAACTTTTTACCCTAGCTCTCGAATATGAGACTAAAACTGACACATTTTTTTCCACTCTGCTCTGCTCCTTCTAGTTCCTTTAACTGTTGCTGATATAATAATAATAATATTAATAATAATATTAATAATAATA
>NW_004797403.1:128528-147219 GCF_000002075.1 Aplysia californica | reverse complement strand
CCAATACCTGCAACTTCCAATAGTCTAGGCCCAGTGCGCAGATTATGGGGCACAGTTGGGTTTCAATGGGGCTGCAGCTATACATTACTTTAATAAGGAGTGTGGGTGGTTGGCGGGTGCTCTGGTGTGGTTTGATCCTTCTTTCCTATCAAACATCTATCGTCCTTTTCTCCCCTTCTTCTTTTTTTCTGTTTGTTACGATGCTGCAACGTGTTTCGACAGGGACGTAAAAAGTGTTGTCAACTAGAAGAACGGGGCTCCGGTCAGGGTGCTGATGGACGCACCGTTTGTTTTTTTTTTATTAAAAAAAAATATTTTGGTAAGTGTTTTACTACGACGTTTGCTACTGCATAAGACTGTCATGTGAGCGCGCGGGACACATTAAACATTTTTCAGTTGGTAGGAAATTTTTGAATTTTGCCCGGGTGCCGAAGCCTACTCTTATCGATTTTGGACCACCAAGGGATCTTTAACGTGCACTACTCGCACACGGGACCTCCCGAGATTTTTCGCCCTTGTCCGAGAAGGCTAGGTGTAGATCTTTCCTGCCAGAAGATCAGGGGTGTGGCTGAAAGACAGCAGTAAGAAGGAGCCAAGGAGGAGCAGTAGAAGAGCCGAAGGAAGAGTCAGGAGCCCAGAGGAGGGGGGCAAAGGGGGTGAGGGGGTGGTGGCAGAAAGGGGAGACGAAAGCAGACTACGAAACGTTATTAGAGAACAGAAAAGGAGGTGAAAGAAGACAATTTAGAGAAGAAAAATTTCCGTCGCTATCCGGGCTCGAACCCGGGACCTATTGAATGAGAGGCGAACATCTCAACCTCTCAGTCACGCGAGCCCCAGCACCGTTCAGTGTCGGCTTCAGTGGTGGTCAGATTATTACTAAAACGAAATTTATCACGGTGCATTTTTTGGTGTAGTTTGGTACCCGCTTGGGCCACATGCGGAAGCTGTAGGTTCGTCGAATCCAACTAGGAGGTTCGGAACCAAGCGGAGTTCAAAATTTGTTCTTTCTTTTATAATTTTGTCTCCTACTGATATTTATGTGCTTGCGAGGTGAGCTCCATGTTCAAAATGAGGTTTCTTTTCTGTTTATCATAAAAGATTAAAAAAAACACACACCCAGATAGTGGGTGGTTGGCGGGTGCTCAAGTGTGGTTTGCTTTCTCTTTCCTATCAAACATCTATCGTCCTTAGCCCCCTTTATTTTTTATGTTTGTTTCTCTCTTGTAACACCTCTAATCTTCTGGCGCTCATATGACCTTATAATAATAATAATAATAATAATAAATAGCATTTATACTGCGCATTTCCATTTCCTAAAAGATGCTCAATGCGCATTACAATGAAAAAGACATCACATCTTAAAAATTAATCGACACAAATGTGTACGTAAAACAAAGTATTATACATATAATATAAATGCATATGTGTAAAATTTTATACCAGAAAAACAGTCTCGCAGTGTGGTTGAAAATGTGTTCACTAAAAATATACAATGCAATATAAATTCACGAACAGTCAAAATACAGTTGAAACGTGAGTAACTAGAAACATTCATTAAAACATTAATTCTATACAGATAGAAAAACATTTCCACTCTATCTCTCTCTCTCTCTCTCTCTCTCTCTCTCTCTCTCTCTCTCTCTCTCTCTGTCTGTCTGTCTGTCTCTCTCTCTCCCTCTCTCTCTCTCCCTCTCCCTCTATCTCTCTCTCTTTCTCTCTTCCTCTCTCGCTATCTCTCTCTTTTCTCTCTCTTTTCTCTCTCTATCTCTCTCTTTTTCTCTCTCTCATTCTCACTCGCTATTTCTTCAGTCTCACAGTCTGGCATACACATGCATATATATCACAGTACATCATTATGACAGGTATGCTTTTGTGAATAAAAAATGCTTCAGCTGATTTTTGAAAATGGAAATTGTTGGGGCAGATCTTATTTTATATGGGATTTCGTTCCATACCTGGGGACCAAAGAACAAAAAGGAACGCTCGCCGTATGTTTTGTAGTTTTGTTTTGTAGTTTTAAGAATTAGATTGTCAGAGGCTGATCTAAGGGCTCTAGGTGGATTATATAATTCCAGGAATGTTTTAAGATAAAAAGGTGCACTATCATTTATACATTTAAAACAGAGAACGGCAGTTTTGTATTTAATCCTTTCTTTTATTGGCAGCCAGTGTAGTTCTTTCAGAATTGGTGTTACGTGGGCTGATTTCTTTTGTTTCATTATCAATTTTGCTGCTTGATTTTGAACCTTATGCAGTTGCGAGTGCTGTAAAACCTCTACTAAAATAAATACACCCAGATACTAATCTTTACCAGTCATTGAAAAAAAATTATGATCTATTCAACATAAAGATAAAAAGCAGATGCTTTACCAGTCGGTAAAAAATGGTCTGTTGAGCTTAAAGATAAAAAGCTGATATGCTTTACCAATCATTTTTATAAGGGATGGGGGGGGGGGGGGGGGTTATTATGTAATACATGCACGTGTTTCGTATCTCGCAGATAACTTACGTAAGCAGTTTCCCCGCGGAACAGGGCTGAGCTATTCAATAAAAGGACTGTTACCTTGACAAGCGCGGCTCTTAATACGAATCTGATCTCGGGCTTGTGTTGACACACTCGCGTACCGTGAGCTCGCCGTACGGATTAAATTCCATCGTGTCTGGATAGATAGACTAGGTAGGTACGGCACGTGTATTGATTGACCGATCCATCGTGTCTTGATTGGTAGGTTGGTACGGCACGGCGCGTGTATAGACCGCAGTTGGGTTTCTTTATACGTCGTAATTGCTCTTTTTTGTGTCACACAACTCGTGCGAGACATGCACTCAAGGCTTTTTATCCGCCCTCTTTTATAGTCATAGAGCTATAGTCCTCCTTTCCTATCTGTCTTACTTTTTGCACTGGTAGGTCCTACTTCTTTACTTTCCCTCTCTGTCATTTCTGTCTGTCTGTCTGTCTGTCTTATTTTTTCTCAAACTAAATGACCATTATTGTATTGATGTGCTTCTCTTTACTCAAACAAACAAACAGGGGGCTCTCGTGGCCTAGAGGTTAAGGTGTTGGCCTCTCATTCCAAGGTCCCGGGTTCGAATCCGGGTAACGACCAAACATTTTTTTTCTCTAAATTTGTCTCCTTTCACCGCATTTCCTGCTCCCTATCAATGTTCTGTCGTCTGCTTTCGTCTCCTCTTTCTGCCCCCACCCCCTCACCTCCTTTGCCCCTTCCTCTGGGCTCCTGATTCTTTCTGCAGCCTTTCTACTGCTACTTTTTCGCTTCTTCTTACTGCTGTCTTTGAGCCACACCCCTGATCTTCTGGTAGGAAAGATCTACTCCTAGCCTTCTCGAAAGATCTACACCTAGCCTTCTCGGACAAGGGCGAAAAATCTCAGAGGTCCCGTGTGCAAGTTGCGCACGTTAAAGATCCCTTGGTGGTCTAAAATCGATAAGAGTAGGCTTCGGCCGCCACCCGGGCAAAATTCAAAATTTCCTACCAACTGAAAATATTAGGTGTGTCCCGCGCGCTCATATGACCTTATGCAGTTGCGAGCGCCGTAAAACATTTTACAAAAACAAACAAACAAACAAACAAGAAAATAAACAAATAAACTGTGGGTGGTTGGCGGGTGCTCTGGTGTGGTTTGCCTCTTCTTTTGTTTTTTAACTTTCTTATGACCCCTCAAGTCTTCGGTGTGGGTGGTTGGCGGGTGCTCTGTGGTGGTTTGCTTCTTCTTTCCTATCAAACATCTATCGTCCTTATCTCCCCTTCTTCTTTTTTTATGTTTGTTACTCTTTTGTAACACCTCTGATCTTCTAGCGCTCATATGACCTTATGCAGTTGCGAGCGCCGAAAAACCTCTACTAAATCTAAACTAATCTTCGGCACTTTTGTGTTGCAAGTGCCGTAAAACCCACTCTAAAACGTATAATAATATTCCCTTTCTAGTGCCGGCGAAATCGGACTTGTTAATTTGCTTTTGCTCTCTTCTCAAACAAGCACTTACTAGCGTCGATTTTTTCCCTTTCTCATCTCTGCAGATTTCTTTCATCAAGCCACGGATCCAGCATTAACCTGGAGACCAGCAATGTCTTAACTCTGCAAGACAATCGTCTTCAGTGAAATTATTCATCTCACTGAAAGTACACTGTTCAACTCTACAAAGTCAAAAGTCTCCAATCAAACCTCGCTTACAGCTTAACTCGGCAAATTCGGGGTCTCAAGTCAAACCTGGCACACAGCTTAACTCTGTAAAGTCAAGGTCTCCCGTCAACCTGGCACACAGCTCAACTCTGCAAAGTCAAAGTCTCCAGTCAAGCCTCGACTATCAGTCAGGCCAAAGCCATTTTTCAGGACTTCATAAGACATTTCCCTCCAGCGTCCGTCGTCTGAGTGAGCACGATGAGCCAGGACCTGTGTCGTTGTGGCAGCCTGAGCTTCCTCACCTACCTGCTGGTCATCCTCTTTGGCGTGTCCTCATGGGTGAGTTGTTTTTTTTACTTTGTATCTAGCTTTAAGAAGATTCATTAATATGTCTTTTTGCTTTGTGTGTAGCTTTAAGTAGAAGACTCATTTGTTTTAAGTCTTTTTGCTTTTGTGTGTAGCTTTAAGTAGAAAACTCATTTGTTTAAAGTCTTTTTGCTTTGTGTTTCATCTTAAGACATCATTTGTTTTTAAGTCTTTCGTCTTTCTTGCTTTGTATTTGGTCGCTTTTAAGGGCTATCGGGCTGACCCAGATTTCGGGGTTTTCCAGAAATCTTGACCTACACCAAAAGTGTAGGAGAAGTTTGGTTTCATTGGTGTGTATATTTGTTTGGTTATAGAGAAAGCTCTCCTTGTCTTTTAAAGAAACTAAACAAGGGGCAAAAACTTAACCTTCGATTTTCTCAAAACAGCATTTTTTTGGGATAGCCCGCTTGTGCTTAAAAGCGACCAGTTAATCTTCCGACAGGGACGAGCTGTTGCGGAGCATTATTTCATACTGTTTATATTACAATAATTCAGTTACCCTATATAAATCATTATTGTTAACGCTGTGCCACGCAGAATACTAGGCCTATCAGATATCTCCACCTCCCCCTGTGCCCCTTTCACTAGCAAAAAAAATTACATTTTTGTTGAAGTATAGTCAAGCCTGTTCAAAAGGCCAACTGAATAAGACAAATCACTAGTAGTTTTGTAGACTGACTTGAAGCTTAGGCTAGACTCAAGTGTATCATGCTGGTGATTTGATTTGATGATTTGACATAGTGATTTGAGGCTTGTGACTTGAACTAGGGGCTTGCGGGCACGCGCGGGTTTGCTGCCGGGGGTACAGCTCTAGTATGGACGCCTGTACAAACGGCCACTTCCCTCACGTATTTTTCTACATGTTAATGACACTGTGCGAGACGTCCACACGTCTGACAACCAACTTTGCTCCTCGACAATGGATGGCTGCGTCCTAACCCTATCCGTGCGTCGTGTTTTACTATAGTATCCATACGACGTGGGGAACTCTGTGCCACCACTTTACCCTATCCGTATGTCGTGTTTTACTATACAATGTAGTATCCCTACGACGTGGCGAACTCTGTGCCACCACTTCCAAAAAGGAAATTTACTCGTTAATCCGATCCGTACGCCCTGGGGTCGTTTTGTACCCCGGGGTTGTATTCTTCACATTTTAGAATACTTCTAGTTGTTGTTTTTTTTTAAGTTTTAGTAAGCGCTTTACAGCACTTGCAACACACTAAGGTCATATAAGTGCCGAAGATTAGAGGTGTTATAAGAGATTAACAAACTCAAAATAAAAGGAGAGGACATAAGGACGATAGGTGTTTGATAGGAAAGAAGGAGCAAACCACACCAGAGCGCCCATCAACCACCCCCACAATACTTCTAGTGCGAAGATCTCTATGAAACTTTCAGTATTTCTCAAAAATCATTTTGACAGACTGCTATGCAAAGCGCACGGATCGAGTTAACGAGTAAATTTCATCTTTGGAAAGTGGTGGTACAGAGTTCCCCACGTCGTATGGATACGAGAGTAAAACACGACGTACAGATAGGGTTAAGAGGTGGCACAGAGTTCCCCACGTCGTAAATTATGTGGAGTGCATAAAACCCCGGGGACAGATGCTTGTATTTTTGTTTTCCACTCGGGAATCGAACTCTGGTTGCCCGCGTGTGCGACATCGAAGCACCTACCTAACCGCTACAACACACACGTTGGTCAAACCTGGGTGAAGCGAAAGAACTGTGCACAGAGGCTTAGCCCGAGGACAGAGTATTCTAATTAAATTCCTGCATGTGGTTGAATGATGCGTCTGATGTGATATGTGTACTTTTTGTCAGTTTTATTTCTCTTTTCATACTGAATTTTAATGAGAGTATATATACATATATATTTATTTTTTTAATGTATACCTGCATGTGTGTTAACGGTCCTGTACAGCCAAGAAAAATTTCCCTCTGGGCAAATAAAGTATTATCTTATCTTATATCGTATCTTATCGTATCTTATCGTATCTTATTGTTGGACCCAGACTGGAGTTTAAACTCATGATCTGACGGTTTGAATCCGGCAGCTCATTCATCACGAGACACTATTGTGTCGGTTGTCTCGTGATGAATGAGCTGCCGGATTCAAACCGTCAGATCATGAGTTCACCCAGGTTTGACCAACGTGTGTGTTGTAGCGGTTAGGTAGGTGCTTCGATGTTGCACACGCGGGCAACCAGAGTTTGATTCCCGAGTGGAAAACAAAAATACGAGTATCTGTCCCCGGGGTTTTATGCACTCCACATAATTTAGCAAAATTTGATCACTTTTTGCGTAATTTCTGATTATTTTCCTTTATCATTCTTTGTTAAAATTAACGGAATCGCATAATTTCACATTTTTGGGCCCAGTTTGCATAATTTCAGATTTGTTTTTTTTTATGCATACAACCGCGGAGACAGGAGTGTCTCGGTCTTTTTGCAGGGATGCTGTATATATATATATATATATCCCTCTCAGCCCGGGTTGGCCTGCCAGCAGGTCTGGATGGAAACCCGGTTCCTAAATGATTTAAACTTTGTCTATGGGTGCATAAAGACACACATTATAATATAATACATTTAACAAAAATTCAGGTCAAAATGGGTACTCAGCTATGGACAGTGAAAGATCTCGTCACTATGTTTCTGTTTTAGCGCCCGTAAAACGACAGCTTACGTTAGATGGTTCTCAGTAAATGTGTGTGTGTGTGTGTGTGTGTGTGTGTGTGTGTGTGTGTGTGTGTTTGTTTGTTTGTTTGTGTGTGTGTGTATATATATATATATATATATATATATATATATATATATACATGTACAAGTCTGTCTGCGTGTTCTAACGTTTCATTGTACTAAGAAGTGTTATAGCCAGCTTTCTAGTAGGGATGCTCTGTTTCGCTTTTCATGTAAGTGTAAGATGATAGTTTTGCAAAATCCATACTGAATTCCCAGTCCCAGTGGATGTGCTGTTGTTAGGCGTGTAGGCATATCATATTATTATTTTATTATATGTATATCTTTGAATTCCCAGTCCGCAGTGAATGCGCTATTTGACGTTTGTAATACATTTATATATAACGCCGTGTATCTTTGGATGGCAGCCAAATCGTTGAACTAAATATTAGCATGAGCAGCTAACATCATCATAGGAAAACTACACGTATGTCGGTTCTACTACGATTACGGTTAATCTTATTGGATAATGCGCTATCATATTTATCAATTCTGTTAAGACTATATTCCAACTCGCAGTTTATGGTCATCAGCTGACAAAAAGAAATTTATTTTACCCTCTATGAAACTTAAAACAATTAGTGAAAGGGCATTTGAATACCAAGGCCCCAAGATCTGGAATGCTATACCAAGCACTTCAAGAGGGATCAAAATATAAATCGTTTGATTCATTCTAATGTCAGCTGAAGTCTTTTCTGTTTTTTAGTAGAACCATTTAGTAGAACAGAAGCATCGCGGTAGACCTAACGATCTAATTTCTTACCTGCCGATCTCATTGCTTACCTGCCGATCTCATTGCTTATCTAAATATCTCATTACTTACATGTCATATTGTAAGGTACTGCATGCCTGATCCTTACTATTGTCATTGTCATTTTCCTCTACTTCTTTTGTATGTTTGTCACTCTCTTGTGACCTGCTATTTTGGGGTGCCTTGATAGTCGAAGCAGACCTTGTGCTGTTGAAGCTAGAGTGGTGAGCAGTCTAAGTCTGATTCCCTGTAAAGACTTCTCTGTTGACACCCTCCCCTTGGCGCTCATATGACCTTAAACAGTTGCGAGCGCCGTAAAACCTCTACTATAAAAAATGAGCTGTAAAATGACAATGACAATCTTTATAATTCATCTCGCTGTGAGAAATTTGTCTTGGCCGTTAACAATGGCAAAGTTGACGTTACAAAGGTTCGGTGCACTCACGCATACGCACAACAAGACAGGACATTAGTAAATACTTGTCTCACGTGCTGGGACAACCCGCTCCGTAAAACACGCTCTCTCTCTCTCTCTCTCTCTCTCTCTCTCTCTCTCTCTCTCTCTCTCTCTGTTTCATATGTTGCTCTGTGTTCAGTAACCTCACTGCAGTTGGTACGAATGAATTTGTAAATCAGTCAGTTCTTGCTTTTTTGTAAATGTATCCTTTACTGCGGGTGGATAATTGAAATTCCGAAGTCAGTGGGTGGCTATGGTCACTAAGCACTATTTCCGCCTTTTTTTTTTTTTAGAACGTTTGTCTTGTGCAGATATTCAAAGTTACCCAGGTCTCTACCAATTGTTCTTGATGCCTTTCTGATCAACTTGTTTATTTTTATGATGTGCTGCCTTCCCAACTTGCTATGTGAACACGACCTTGTCGCCCCAGGAGCAGCGCCAAAAAACCCCAAAACAAACCCCAAACAACTCAGATCCCTTTTATAGTAATGTCTTGATCATTTCCCAGGTGGACATCAATGGACTATGGGTGGAGCTGCCGATCCTGGTTCAAAACCTGCCAGAAGGCTGGGACCTCCCGTCATATATGGCTGTCATCATACAGGTGAGGTGGAGATAAAAGCAGAATTCGTGGGTGGTTGGCGGGTGCTCTGATGTGGTTTGCTTCTTCTTTCCTGTCAAGCATCTATCGTCCTGATCTCCCCTTCTTTTTTATGTTTGTTACTCTCTTGTAACACCTCTTAATCTTCTGGCGTTCATATGACCTTATGCAGTTGTGGGTGCCGTAAAACCTCTACTAAAACCAAACTAAAGGTGAGGTTGTTGTTGATGCTGCTGTTGTTTTTGTTGTTTTGTTATTGTTGTTGTTGTGGTAGTGGTGGTGTTGGTGTGTTGGTTGCGGCGGTTGGGCAGTGTTGGTGTTGGTGGTGATGGTGATGTTGGATGGACATGGTGGTGGTGGTGGTGGTGATGATGGTGAGATGGTGTTAATGTGGTGGTAATGGTGAGATGGTGTTCATGTGGTGGTGGTGATGGTGAGATGGTGTTAATGTGGTGGTAATGGTGAGATGGTGGTAATGGTGAGATGGTGGTAATGGTGAGATGGTGTTCATGTGGTGGTGGTGATGGTGAGATGGTGTTCATGTGGTGGTGGTGATGGTGAGATGGTGTTCATGTGGTGGTGGTGATGGTGAGATGGTGGTAATGGTGAGATGGTGTTAATGTAGTGGTAATGGTGAGATGGTGTGGTTTGCTCCTTCTTTCCTATCAAACATCTAACGTCCTGATCTCTCCTCCTTCTTTTTTATGTTTGTTACTCTCTTGTAACACCTCTAATCTTCGGCACGTGTATGACCGTACTGTGTTGCAAGTGCCGTAATACTCTTACTGAAACTAAAATGCCACAGAAGCAGGTCAAAGGGTCGTCTAATGACGGTGAAATATAAATAAAATAGATCATATCTAACTGTCTATCTTTTTATCCTATCTTCGTATCCACAGATTGCAAATGTCGCTCCGTTTGTGTACACGGTGGCGACGACCTTGTGGCCTCACCGAGTCCTTGAGCTTCCCGTCATCTACCTCATCATCTCCGTGGGCGCGGTCTCGTGTCTGCTGCTGGCCTTCCTGTGGGACTTCACCTCGGTGATTGCCGGCACGGAGCACAGCACCGCCCTGTTTGTGCTGCAGTTCTTCTTGGCTCTTGTTGACTGCACTTCCTCCGTGGCCTTTCTACCCTTCATGTCTTTGTTGCGGCCGGAGTACATGACCGCTTACTTTATTGGCGAGGGATTTAGTGGCCTGGTTCCTAGCCTAGTGGCGCTGGGTCAGGGTGCGGGCAGCATGGAGTGTATTAAAGTTCCCATAGGGGGAAACCTCAATGCCACTAACACGTCGATGTACGAAGGCAACGTTACGATGAATGTGATGGCAACAAATCTTTCTCAATATTCTCAGATAGAATTTTTGGCAGGTCAGAACGTCAGTGAGCTGATGAACTTGACACTCCCAACCCCACCTGCTCTCTACTCTACATTTCCAGTGTACAAAGAGCCAAAGTTCACTGTGAGAACCTTCTTTCTGTTTCTCATGTGTCTCCTGATTTCAAGTGGCATTGCTTTCACCCTGCTCAATTTTTGCTCGCACTGTAAGCGAGATCATGTGGTTGAAAGCGACTGTGCCATGTTGAGGGATGAAAGCGTTCAGAGCAGCTTAATGGAGACGACTGTAGATGCTATTGGAGAAATTGTCCCTCTTAATGATGAGGAAATGTCTCCTAACTACGATAAAATAAGCCAGGTACATTTTAATAATAAGGGAAACGCTAAACATAACATTGTGCTGGATTCGGAGCATTCCAACCGCAAGTATTCGAAAGATGTTGTGTCAGCTATCTCCTCGAGCGAGTCGATGACTGCCAGCTTCAAGAAAAAGGGGTTCAAAATGCCTTGGATGAAGTATGCGCTCTTCTTGTTTTTGACGGGCTGGCTCAACGCACTGTCCAACGGCGTTCTCCCCTCCCTGCAGACGTACTCATGTCTTCCCTACGGCATTCGGCCGTACCACCTCAGCGTCACACTCTCCAACATCGCCAACCCTGTGGCGTGCTTCGCCACTTTCTTCCTGAAGTTGACCTCCGTAGCTGGGACTCTGAGCGTCTCCCTGGTGGGCACTGGACTGGCGTCTTTTATCATCCTAACCGCTGCCATGAGCCCTGACCCTCCGCTTGTTGGTCATACCAGCGGCACGTTTCTTGTGGTGAGTACCCCCCCCCCCCCCCCCCCCAATTTAAATGACAATGACAATCTTTATTCATTTCGCAGGGAGAAATTTGTCTTGGGCGTTAACAATGGCTGTAGATGTTACTAAAGTTAGACTTAAAGGTGCACTCAGGCAAAAGCACAAGACAGGACATTAGGCCAAGTAAATACAATATGTCTCACGTGCTGGGACAACCCGCTCCGTAAACTTTCTCTCTCTCTCTATTTGTAGCACTGTGTGTTCAGTAACCTCCCTGCAGTTGATCCGAATGAATTTCTATATCTGTCTGTTCTTGCTTTTTTGGAAATGTATCGTTTACTGCGGGTCGATAGTTGAAATTCCGATGTCAGTGGGTGGCTATGGTCACTAAGCATTATTTCCGCCTTTTTTTGAACGTTTATCTTGTGCAAATATTCAAAGTTACTTAGGTCTCTACCGATTGTTCTTGATGCCTTTCTTATCAACTTGTTTATTTTTATAATGTGCTGCCTTCCCAAATTGCTACCATAGCAAGTGATGCCAAAATTTATCAAAGTTTCTATTGTGGTGGTGTAGTAAATCTGAAGGATTTGTAACACCTCTAATCTTCTGGCGCTCATATGACCTTATGCAGTTGCGAGTGCCGTAAAACCATTACTAAAACTTTAAAAAAGAGTCTTGCACAAAGCAGTCGTTGTATATGTCTTAGTTCTGTGCTATATATATACATTATTTGCTTTTATGTAAGTATGTTTTGTTTCTGTGCTTTGTATTTTCTGTTATTCGCCTTTGTTGACAGTTTTTTGTCTTGTCTTGTGGGTGGTTGGCAGGTGCTCCTCCTTCTTTTTTATGTTTGTTACTCTCTTGTAACACCTCTAATCTTCTGCGCTTATATGACCGTATTGTGTTGCAAGTGCCGTAAAACTCTTACTAAAACTAAAGCTGTCTTGTCTTTTTCAGATACTGGCCTGGGTGCTGGTCGTGTTCTTACTGACCTTCACGAAAGTCTCCATCGCGACCGTGTTCAGAGGAGAAGGAAGAAAAGCTTTGCTTTGGATCGGAGCTTCGACTCAAGTTGGCTCTCTCTGCGGAGCACTCATCACCTTCTTTCTGGTCAATTTCTACAAACTTTTTGAAGTGGGGAATCCTTGTCGCTGAAAGCTGACTTCATAATATAGCTCTGAGGACTTGATCTTCGAGCTGTCATATAATGTTTAATTTGAAACGCTCAGGTCACTGGTTTTGACTTCCAGTTGGAAAAGTTTTGGGGTCCGTAGTGTAAGCTAAAGTAATGCTGATCAGTTTGCTAAGAAGAGCAAGAAAAACCTGCCTTTTCCTCCGTTGAAGGGAAGGTGAAAACCGTAAACTCCTCCAAAAAGCCTCTCAGATCTCGGCTCTTTTCTGGTGGACTGTGGACCAGGTGTGCCATGCTGAGGAATGAAAGCGTTCAGAGCTGCTTAATGGAGACGACTGTAGATGCCTGAGGAGAAATTGTCCCTCTTAATGATGACAAAATGTCTCCTAACTACGATAAAATAAGTAAGTTCACCAGGACATTGGTGACATTTTGAATCACATGTTGGAAGAATTGATAGCATGGGGTTTTTACGGATGAGAGTAGTAGTTCATGTACTACCAAAGTTCATGAAGTGCATGATGGGTCGTCGGGCTGTGTTATGTGATACTGATACATATGTGAGGTATAGTGGTGAAATCAGGCGCTCGTCAAAATAATGAAATCAAAGAAAAAAGCATTTTCCCACCAGTTTGGCAATTTTTATTGAAATTTTGTTTTTTGGCTAAACACCTTAAATATTCATATATGAAAAGACATTGCAATGTGAATTTGACTGAAAACCCTTGTGTAAAGGCACAAATAAGGTATTTTTCAGTTTTCAAGGACTCTTAAGTTATTGAAGTTTCCGAACTTTGGCAGCTGTTTTCTCATTAATTTAACTATTGAAACCAGGCTACCCCACTTTCTTCGATCGCAAATATCTTGACTTCCATGCCAGCTAGGTGGATATTTTTTTAAGTGAACAAGCTTTCGGATAACACCAATAACTCCACATGCCCAAAAATTGACGAGCGCCTGATTCCACCGCGTCGTGACACATATATCGTAGCATTCATGGACTGGTTATTATGTTACTGCCATGTATGTTATCGAAGGGGCATAAGTGAAAGTTTCTATGAAGTCCATATATCAAGCATTACCTCCCTTGATTGATATAAGTTTGGGCCTTGAACGGACAAGAAAATTCCCCGAAACTTCATCTGATTGTACTTTACAGGCTGAATAATTTTTCATTGTGGTGTAGCGGATAGGTGCTTCGCCATGGCATGCAGGAGACCCGAGTTTGATTCCTGAATGGGGAAAATTTTTATTTATAGAGTATCTCGGTCTTTCTGCTGGGATGTTGTATCCCTCTCAGCTTGGGTTGGTCCAGCAGGTAAGGTCGAAGCCTGCCTTGTAAATGATGTAAATTATGTCAATTGGGGTGTCAAAACACCCACATTAATTATAAAAACAACTTACAAAAACCTCATTTTTCTTGCAACAGCAATGGTATAGTCAAAATGCCCATCATGGTATCTTTTTGCTCCAGAATTTTAATTCTAGAGCTCTCTTGTCTTATAAATCCTGCTATGGCCATGGGTCTTTCAATTCAAGGGGTGTCTGTCAGTGTTTCCCCATTTCTTCCTTGTCTGTCTCGTGTCATTTTCCCCATCAATTTGCCATCAAAGTTGTTGCTTTCGTACAAAATGGTGTGTCTCACCATATTATTTTCTAAATACTTTACTTTAAAAAAAATTTCATTTGCTAAAGAGTATTATCTTTTAAATTTCAACTTTTCTTTGCATTTTATTTCATTATTTTTGTTGCGTTTTCCGTGGAGGCCACTGACGGTTAGTCACTTTGCCGTTGCATGCAAAAGACGTTTGTTTGTGTATCAGGGAAGTTATTTAATTGAGTATCGGGCAAGGAAAAGAAATGAAATGAGGCTGTGCTTGAAGTAGCCCACATGGTCCGCTTGCGGATAAAAACATTCAGGAAAATACAAACACAGTTTCTGGGACACTTGAATAGAAGACATAAAGTCCTTGAACATCTAAGGAGCATAAGGAGACGCATTCTTAGTTTCAAAGACGCATGTCTTGTATACTGCTTATGGCAAGTAAAACAGGTAACTTGTATTATATATTGAGGTAGCACACTCATATGACTTTATGCAGTTGCAAGCGCCGTAAAACCCTTACCAAACTAAACAAACCAATATTTGAAGTTCCAGGTCTTGTGTATATTTGTCATTATGTGACAAAGGGCTTTTTTTGAGAAACAAAGATTTTGAAATGACTGTTCTGCGTCGTTGATCAAATTTGAACCGCTCAGGTTACTGTTGTAGTATTTTGCTCAAAATCCCTTCGAGCTTTGAGTTTGTTTTGCTTCTTGGAGGGGCTGAAGAGAATACTCACTCTCCACATTCTTCTGGCTTGTCTCTCAAGTCTCTGTCTGCTCACGATGGGTGGGCTTTGGGAAACTGTATTCCTGCTTTCCCACTTTTTATGTTGCATAAATCAATTTACACATATCGAGATTGAAACATAATTACAAGTGAGAAATATCAAATACTTTGGACTGAATGTTTTTTTGCATGCAGGTTTTTGTTTACATGAAATGACTTGTGTGTTGAATGGTAATAAAACTGTATGGCGTCTATTTTTTTGTTAGAGCTAATGCATTGTGTGTTTCTCTATGCTTGAACTGACCGCCATGAACACAGAAATTCATGTCACATTTTCAGTAACTTTGTGAACTACCTATATGTGCTTTCAATTTTGTTAGTTGGAATGTAATACTCCCCCAGTCCTCTCCTCATCCTTGCAGTTGAAGAACGTAACAGCGTGAACAATCAAATGAAATCAAATGTTTATTTTCTCATGTTCGTTGTTTCTAATATTTCCTTTATTAGGTGATGCTTCAGATTTTATATTGATTATATATAATATTACATATGTGTTATGCTCTATTTTTTGCCTTTGTCTTTGAACATATTTCAAAGAAAGAACAATTGCTGTTCCTGGTGTGTGCTGTGAATTCTTTCCATACTTTGTTGCTTTGTAGCAATATATATATGGCTCAATGGGCACAAACTGTGATTGTTGGAGCAAATGCACAAGTTGTACATCAATGACCCTATCCGTGCGCCCTGGGACCATTAATTGGTCCGCCCAAGGTTGTATTCTTCACACTTTAGAATACTTCTAGTACGAAGATCTCTTTGAAACTTTCAGTATTTCTCAAAAAATCTTTTTTTGACAGACTGCTATGCAAAGCGTACAGATCGGATTAAAGAGTAAATTTCGTCTTTGGAAAGTGGTAGCACAGAGTTCCCCTCGTAGTATGGATACAATAGATAAACACGATGTACGGAAAGGGTTTAGCATTGCCCTCTGACCTTTGACTTAAAAATCTCTCTATTTTTCTTATCACAGCTCATGGCTTTACAGGGGAATCCTGCGAAAAAAAAACCCACTCATACTCATCTTAGCTTGAAGACTGAATAGAATAATAGATTGTACAATCCGCAGAGCCGGAGAATTCACTGGTCTTCAACTGGACCAGTTTCAGGATAATAATAGTAATGATAATTTTGATAATAATAATAATAATAATAATACATTCTTTACTTTTACTTTTTCATCCTCGGTTGCCGTTAAGCGTCGAGGGGAGATACAGTTTCTATGGTAGGCCAGCTCCGCAGCTCTTTCAGTTGTGATGTTTTGTTTTCTTAGGGTTTCCTTGACATCCTCGATCCACCTTTTGCGTGGCCTTCCTCTTCCTTTACAGCCTGAGTGCTTGAATAATGATAATAATAATGATTAAAATGATAATAATAATAACAGTAATATTGATGTTGATGATTATGATGAAATTGATGATAACGATTGTTATGACAATTATAATGATGGTATGATACTGATAATGATAATAACAGTAGTGATAAGAAGAAAAACAATGCTAATAAAAATGGTATTGAATAATATTAAGATAATAATGATAATAATGATGATGATGATGATGATTATAATGAAATTGATGATACTGATTGTAATGGCAATTATAATGATGATATGATAATGATATTGATTCTTCCAATAATAGTGATAATAATAGTAGTGATGTGAAGAAAAACAATACTAATACAGATGATATTAGCTAGTATGATAATAATGATAGTAATTTAAATGATAGTAATAGACTGAATTCATATAGCACGTGTATCTACTCAGAAAAATGCTCCGTGCACTTTACAATGTATGATTTTATCCTACTATTAAGTTACATGAACACGACTTTACAGATTGCCTCAGTAAATTTTCAATCCCAAATTTTGTGTACATTTGTCTTTGACGTACAAATACATATTAGCTGTGGAAGTGTATTTTTTAAGGGTATGAAGCGTTCAGTTAATGGTAGAAAACTACATAATTTGTATACCCGTTGTGCTGTTTTGACACTATTAATTTTTGGAACATGTCTAGGGCACAAGTACATATATGTGATGCGTACACTTTTTCTGCTACAGATGTATATATAGTAAATAGTGAAATGAATTGTTTCTTCTCTTCTTTTTTTTTGGATTCAGGGTATAATTTGACAGTGCAATTTTCTTATTTAAGTACTGTACGTTTTTATTTTTAAAGTTGTTTGTTTGTATCTAATATTAATGCGCTCTGCTTGCTGTATTTTGATATTGGACAAAGAGATTTCACTCTCAATTTACCCCCCGGGGCGGTGCCACTGACTGAAGTGTCTTTAGGCCATTCCCAAAGGGGGGAATATTTCTTGTTCATGCACAGTAGAATTGTAAATGGGCTGATTCATCAATGTCATGCTCATAACTGTGCCTGATCTACAACAGGGAACTGCTGCTTTTTCTTTCCTAATCCTTACTATTGTCATTTTCCTCTACTTCTTTTGTATGTTTGTCACACTCTTGTGACCCACTATTTCCGGGGTGCCTTGATAGTTGAAGCAGACCTTGAGCTGTTGAAGCTAGAGAGTTGAGCAGAGTAAGTCTGATTCCCTGTAAGGACTTCTCTTTGGACATCCACCCCTTGGCGCTCATATGACCTTATGCAGTTGCGAGCGCTGTAAAACCTCTACTAAAACTAAAAAACTCTCAGTTTTCTCTTTATGTTTAACGATTTTGCCTGCTCTGTGTCACAGAAACATGTGTGAAATACAAAATGCTGATCTCAGCTTTCCAGCTATTTTTGTGATGTGTTATGAATATATATATTTGTAAAAATGTTATTTTATCATGATTTTTATTTATCTTAGTCTCCACAATAGAGTTTGGTCATAAATCACGCTGCAATCTATTGAGCTTACTTCAAATTGTTTTATTTATACTCATTGATCTGTATTTTGAGGTTTATGTAATAAGTCTCTCCTATAGTTTTGATTTTCTTGGGTTTTTTTCTTGAAAGCGGATGATATGTTTGAGAAAATTACATATATGGGAGGTGTAGGTTGTTTTTTAAAATAATTATTTTTCTTTTAAATATTTCTATAAGACTGCACAGATTTTTTTATCATTCCAAAGACTTCGCTTTTGTGTCATGCTTGAGTTAAAAAGGTTTAATTTTAGCTTCCTGTTTGTTTATTTTTATGTTTTTTAGAAAATGCTTTGCTTTGTAAAAATGCAGTATTTTCATAGTCAGGACTTTTGGAAATCTCTTTTATGACAATTGTTTGCTTGCTTTGAAAGAGATGTGTTTGATTTGTGCATGCAAGTGTACAGTACATGTACAAGTGATAGTGTGCAGTCAGTTTACCGTGGATAATATTCATCATGATCAAAGAGGTTACATTCAATACTTAAGTTCGTGGCAGTGATGTCCCCCACATAAATGAACGGGTGCTGTGTGTGCTCACTCTGGGATGCTGAACCTCAAGGGCAAGATGTGTGCAGTTAGTTCAACAGAGGGGTGAGTACTTTTTCGAGACTCACGTGGAGGCGTCTCGGCAGTCTCAGGTGAAAATCTACAAGCTTGTACTGTAATATGGGAGCAGGACGGTGTTTTATATACTAGAGCTCCTGGGGAGTGGGGTGGGGGCTCAGATTGTTCATGTAAATGGGGGCACGCCGGCCATGCCGATGAGGGTAAGAAGACCCCCATGTCTGACACATGTTGCGTTACTGCTGCGAGCTCTAATATTATAAACTCTTTGATATACATTTGAATATATATGTACATGCATATATTATATATGTGCAGGTAAAGCTTTAACTGTTTTCTGAAGATGCCACGCCGTACACAGCAGGCCTTTTTCTTGGTGCCATGTACATTCTGCCGTGCAAAGAAAGACCGACGTATATATATGCAAAAATTATTAATTTTTACATCTTCATTTAAATGGACGCCTATACCCATTCTGCATCTTGTGTCAAAGGCAGGAAGACATATCTGCACTACAAATAG
>NW_004797403.1:126334-128283 GCF_000002075.1 Aplysia californica | reverse complement strand
CCCCTCGAGGATTGAAATGATCAATGATCAGAGAAAACACTCGAGTTAGCCCACAGTGATTTTATACTCTTTATAGGGGGTTGCAGAAGTAGGTATACAGTTATGACAATTGAAAATACGTACAATACAAATTGCATTTATTATACAAACATATATGAAAAATGCATATGTATGGTTTCATTTTTGTATCTAATATACCTATTTATAAATGTAATGAGAAATCCAGTGTCATTTCTCAGATACGCAAGTTGCTTGCTGTTGGTATTCACGCATTCCTCAAAATATAATCGTGAAGAATTAAGTATGACTACAATGATATGACTCTTATGTATATCTATCTACTTTTGCACCCCTTGTAGAGCGCCTGCTGACTCCTGATTTTTATTGCTTCTTCTTTCCTGTCAAATATCTGTCGTCCTGATCTCTCCTCCTTTTTTATGTTTGTTACTCTTTCGTAACACCTCTAATCTTCGGCACTGATTTGACCTTATTATGTTGCAAGTGCCGTAAAACTCTTACTAAAACTAAAAAACTAAACCTATTGAGGACCCGTAGGTTGACCTCTGCAATGTTCATGGACCAAAAAAATACAGAGTTGATCTAATTCTTCCAGTTACACAGTGGCGCCAGTAGCCTAATGGTTAGGCTACCGGACTAGTAATCGTGAGATTGCAGGTTCATGGGTTCGAGCCTCAGCTCGGTCCGACGCTGTGTCCTCGGGAAAGGCACTTTACACGAATTTCCCACTTGGCTCGGTCCTTTCGGAGACGGGCGTTGAACTAGGAGGCCCCGCCTCTTAAATAACCTAATAGTGTTGATGGGGGCGTTAAACCCATACCATTTCACTATTTTTACCTTCCAGTTACACAGTTACAGTTTTACATCCTCGATACGTATTTTTCAGTCTGTGTTAATAAATTATGTATAATGCTCCTTAGAGTTAACATTGACAGTGTTGATAAATCTGTTCTTGTAAATAAAGAGGGGAAAGGAAAATTCTAGAGAACACCATCTTTTGAAGTTTCCTTGAGTATATATGTGTGAGAGTGAATGTGAGTTGTTGATATTTGTGCCTTTTTTGACTTATTAACTGTACTATCAGCTGTGTTTTCACATTTATTTAAAGTTTAAAAGTGGGTGGTTGGCGGGTGCTCTGGTGTGGGTTGCTTCTTCTTTCCTATCAAACATCTATCATCCTTATCTTCCCTCCTTCCTTTTTAATATGTTTGTTACTCTTTTGTAACACTTCTAATCTTCTTGCGCTCATATGACCTTATACAGTTGCGAGCGCCGTAAAACGTCTACTAAAATAAAACTAAAAAAGTTTTTAAAAATTTTTACTTGTGTACTTGTAGGCTACTTCCCGTTCAACACTATTTGACTAGGGGAAGCTGTGCATCTATCGTGTTTACCTCTGCTTTTTGTGTTTGTTACTCTCTTGTAACACGTTTAATCTTCGACACCTATATGGTCGCTTTTAAGCACCAGGGGGCTTTCCCGAAAAATGCTGCTTTGAGAAAATCAAAGTTACGCCTTTCCCCCTTGTTCTGTTTCCTTAAAAGAAAGGAGTTTTCTCCATAACCAAACAAATATACGCACCAATGAAACCAAACGTATCCTATAGGTCAAGCAATGCCCACTTTTGGCGTAGGTCAAGATTTCTGGAAACCCCCGAAATCTGGGTTAGCCCGGTTGTCCTTTTAAAAGCGATCGTATGACCGAATTATTATTGTGTTAAAAGTGCTGTAAAACACTCACTAAAACAAGGAAATTGTGCGTCCGTGTCAATGTCTGAAAGGAAAAAGTGAATCAAATTGAAATTTCTCCAAAGTACACGCATACACGCATTGAGCCAAATCCTGAAAAATGGAAAAATCTCAATGAGTACCAAAATAAACTTTCTAAAAGGCTGTGTGCAGTCAACCCCTCTGTTATACCATATATATATA
>NW_004797403.1:122096-123082 GCF_000002075.1 Aplysia californica | reverse complement strand
TTAGAGAAGAAAATTTTTTGGTCGCTACCCGGAATCGAACCCGGGACCTTTGAATGAGAGGCCAACACCTTAACCACTACGCCACGAGAGCCCCAGACCTACATGAGGAGTGGGCATTGCCCTACCTATGGGGGAAGTTTGGTTTCATTGGTGTGTATATTTGTTTGGTAATAGAGGAGTCTCCTTGTTTTTTTAATGAAACTGAACAAGGGGCCAAACTTTACCTTTGATGATCTTGAAACTGTTTTTTTCGGGATAGCCCCCTTGTGCTTAAAAGTGACCAATTTAGTTCGTCGCAAGTTTACCCTTGCTAACAAAAGGGGAGGTGGTAATAGGACTTTGAGCAGGATGGGTTGATGTCTGTCTGTCTGTCTGTCTGTCTGTCTGCCTGTCTGTCTGTCTGTCTGTCTGTCTGTCTGTCTGTCTGTCTGTCTGTCTGTCTGTTTGTCAGTTAATTCTTGCTCCATTTCGACCGAGAGTGATTCTACTTGCCAAAACTAGGAGAATTTATAATCGTTTCATCACAACAGCACACAACAAACACGCTTAGATCTACTAAAATTTGTCTTCGACTCTCTCTAACTGGTTGGCCAATCTTCAAGCGAGAGAGACGGAATGTGAGTGAGGGCAAGGCCGGTAAAAAGTTGTTCCCCCATCTGATTCGGACATTGGGGATTGCCTTGTTAGTGAGACAACTTCCTGGGCCTTTGGCATATTGTGGTAGGGTGGCCAGTTCCTTTCCACGCCGCCGTTACTTCCCAAACTCGAAGTCAGGAACCCATTGCTGTTGGGTGGGCAGGAGGGGAGGGGAGGATCTGTGTCCGAACCGAGGCTCGAACCCGGACTTTTCGCTTCGGAGACGAACGCACTAACCGCTCCGCCACCGCACAACAATAAAGAGAGAATTATTGAGTCGTACTTACAGTTCACGCCTCCTGAGTTTTCATTGACACAGTAGCGCTCTCTCTCTCTCTCTCTCTCTCTCT
>NW_004797403.1:120353-121637 GCF_000002075.1 Aplysia californica | reverse complement strand
ATGTAAGATGGCTTATTGTATCTTCTAGTTAGTATTTCTTTTCCCCCCTTCCTATACTAATGCAGCCATTTTCTAAGTGTATCAACAGTCCAGGACGCCACAACGCAGGTTTCCAGAAGTCCCATCAGAGTGAGCAAAGGAAGGAGTGAGGGTGTGAATGTTACAGGCACTTTTCATGCACGTACAGGCACTTACAGAGTTTTTAAGCTCATCATCATAATAATACAGTATTTATTGAAAAACAAAACAATACAGACTGCGTCGTCTCAAACGCTGCTGCTATCAACATTTTTTTTCATGAGTTTTTCTTCCTCAGGAGTTTTCACGACAATCTCTTGGTTCAGAGCCTCATCGGCAGGCGATTTTACATGTTCTCTCCCCATAAGCTTCTCCAAAAACGTCTGGGCCATACTACTACTACTACCCTTACCCTCTTCTTTGGCCTTGTCGTTGTCCTTAACCTTCATGACGCCATTTTTCTCCGATTTGACGCCATTTATCTCCGATTTGACGTCATTTTTCTCCACCCCATTCTCGCAGATGGTGCAGTCGTCGTCTGCCTTGTCGTCACCGTCTGACGGAGGCTTGTTCTTGTTCTTGTACCGGTTGTAGATGGTGTAGATGATGACGGTGATGAGAGGCGGTATCTGGGTCATGATGGAGGAGGCGGCGGGGGCTACAGAAGCCAACTGATTGTCCGGGGGCGGGATGGCCAGGTACAGCATGATGAAGGCTATGGCCATGTTCTGGTGGAAGTAAAACAGACCATCAGTTCATTTGTTTTGAATAAATACCACAAGCTGAAATTTCATATATGGTCGCTTTTAAGCACAAGGGGGCTATCCCGAAAAATGCTGTTTAGAGAAAATCGAAGCAAAGTTTTTTGACACATGAAATCTATCTTTAAAAGACAAGGAGGCTTTTCTCTATAACTAAACAAATATACACACCAATGAAACCAAACTTCTCCTATAGGTAGGGCAATGCCCACTTTTAGTGTAGGTCAAGATTTCTGGAAACCCCCGAAATCTGGGTTAGCCCGCTTGTCCTTAAAAGCGACCATTTAATACAAAACAGCAGAATTTTGTTCGTTGTTCGAGATAATGCTTGAAAATTCAAACAATTAACTTTTTTAAGCCATAGTTTTACGGCTCTTGCAGTACAGTTAGGTCATACACGTGCTGAAGATTAAACAAGAGAGTAGCAAAACCTAAAACAACACGTCCCCCCCCCCCCTTTCCCATACTGAAAAGAGATAACAATAACATTTTAAAACAAGAAATG
>NW_004797403.1:114925-116135 GCF_000002075.1 Aplysia californica | reverse complement strand
TTCTTCTTCTTCTTCTTCTTCTTCTTCTTCTTCTTCTTCTTCTTCTTCTTCTTCTTCTTCTTCTTCTTCTTCTTCTTCTTCTTCTAATTATCTTTTATCCAGTCACCTGTATTCCAGTTTCAATAGCGATTGTCTTGACTCGCGCCCATGACTGACGAAAGATGAGAGCAGAAACTGCCCCCAAAAGAAATCCCACGTAAGGAAGGGCGCAGGCAGCGATCACTACCATGGGCTTGATCATCTTGAAGATGTGCATGTTGGCGTAGATCCCCACAGACAGGACGAAGGCCACGACAATGAACAGAGCTGGCTTTAGGATCTTTACAACCACAGCTGTGATTCGGGGACACTGGCGAGGAGAACAAAGATCAAAAAGAATACGTGAAAGAGTATGTCTCCTTAATTATGCGCGATGCGACGTCGCACGCGACCCTTGCCGCTCCAACATCAATCAAGTAAGATTATAAAGAATAAGAACCCGTCTCCTTATACGGGGTGCCCATTACGGATGGGATCGTCCGACTCCGAGGCCTCAAGAACAAATGTGTCTGTTTTCAGTTTCGGTTTCAGGCGACGGAGTCGGGCGATCGGTCCGATCCAGCCGTAGTGGGCACCCCGTATTACAGGCGACGCAACGTCGCCTTTGATCAGTCCATGTAGCGATCGAGACCTCATCGCGCGCCACAGACTGTGGGCGTGACAGGTTTAAAGCATCACCATTGGTCGCGCATAATACGGGGTGCCCACACGGCTGGATCGGCTACAAATGATATTCTGGAGGCTTAAAACAGAGTACAAGAAATTCTGGTGCTTTAGATTAAGATACCCCTATCAACATATTGCTCTTTACGTCGCCACAGAGAGCTGACTTTTATGGCAACCTTTGGACAAAAAATGGCAGCAAACGCAGATCCTAGTTTTATAAGACCATCGGACACAGCGACCCCGTTCAAGTGCGTGTCTTAGAAAAAGTTCTATGTAATGTTCTGTGTCGGTATGCTGCCTGTAGTGTGTAGATGAAAAAGTTCTTTGTAAGTATTCGGCGGATTTCTCCATTTAGAAAGATTCTAAGGTATGCAAATTATAGAGAGGAAACTCTATTACACGGTAAAAGTGAGTTCCTAGTCTGATGAGTATTTGTGCGGAGTGTTCTCGGGTGGACACAGCTGTACGCGCGCGCGCACGAACACACACACACACACACACACAC
>NW_004797403.1:111020-112408 GCF_000002075.1 Aplysia californica | reverse complement strand
ATAGATAGATAGATAGATAGATAGATAGATAGATAGATAGATAGGGAGGGAGGGAGAGAGAGAGCGAGAGATAGAGAGAAAGAGAGAGAGAGCTAGAGAGAGAGAAAGAGAGAGAGAAAGAGAGAGAGAGAGAGAGAGAGAGAGAGAGAGAGAGAGAGATTCCCAATGATATTGCGTTGCTTTCATGTGGAATTGTCTTTGCCACTGTGTAGGCAATCTGGAAAACAATGTATGAATTAATGTTAATTTAACGCCTGAAAATAATAATTCTAGCAACACTACTTGAGTTTCGCAACTTTTAGCCGTTTTGGCTGCAATGTCTTATTTTTCTTCTTCTTTTGTAGAAATGCCACAGCTGGCACACTAAATTAAAAGTGGGAGAGTCCACAATCTGTGAATGTGGACACAACCAAGAGGATGCCAACTATATCCTTCAGCTCTGCCCGCGCTACGCCACCCTTCGTACACAGACGTGGCAGAATGTGACTCCTCTTGAGAGAAAGCTCAATGGCAGTCTTTCAGATTTTTTAGATTTTTTTTCTGGTAAGTGTTTTACTGCGCTCGCAAACGCATAAGGTCATGGACACACCTACCATTTTCAGCTGGTAGGAAATTTTGAATTTTGCCCGGGTGGCGGACGAAGCCTACTCTTATCGATTTTAGACCATCATGCAAAGGATCTTGCACAACTTGTCACTGACCCTCCGAGATTGTTTCGCCCTTCTCCGAGAAGGCTAAGTGCAGATCCTTCCTACCCGAAAATCTGGGGTTTGGCTGAAAGACAGCAGTAAGAAAGAGCCAAAGAGTAGCAGTAGAAAGGCCGCAGAAAGAGTCAGGAGCCCAGAGGGGGTGGGAAAAGTTGGTGAGGGGGTGGGGGCAGAACGTGGAGACGAAAGCAGACGGCAGAATATTGCGAGAGAGCAGGAAAGGAGGTGAAAGGAGAACATTTTAGAAAATAAAATGTTTCAGTCGATACCCGGATTCGAACCCGGGATCTTTGAATGAGAGGCGAACACCTTAATCTCAAGGCCGCGAGAGCACCCCCCCCCTCCCCTTTTCCCTTCTCGGCGAATTCTATTTCAATTCAAAAGATTTCACAGAACAACAACACATTGGGAACGTCGACTTTGTTATTAGAATTTAATTTTTAGAACTACAGAATTCTGTCCAACATTATTTTTGGACTTTTTGAGTTGCTAAGGCCATGCGGTTCTTATCTGCTCTTTCAAAAGCACAAGATTATTCTGAGTCGTTATCAAGATATTTAAAGAATTACGTTCGAAAAAGCTTCACATGTGAAACTCAACAGTTATGTTTAAATCATTTCTCAAAACAAGGTGGGCTAACTGAGCAGATAGAACTTTGTATTTCCTGGGTAACGATTTGTT
>NW_004797403.1:108850-109909 GCF_000002075.1 Aplysia californica | reverse complement strand
GAGAGAGAGAGAGAGAAAGAGAGAGAGAGAGAGAGAGAAAGAAAGAAAGAGAGAGAGAGGGGGGGGAGAAAGAGGAAGAGAAAGAGACAGAGAAAGAAAGAAGAGATACGCCTATGTACAAAACATAAGTACAAAAAGCCCCTGGTAAACAAACAACAAAACGAGGATTGGGTACAACAAGGACAGCAGATACCGGACTCGTGACCAGCTCTCAGTGAGTGACCGCTCAGCCTGACTCACCAACACTTCCTCTCAGTTCTCTCGGAGCTCATTCCAAACTTCTCCTCGAGAACATGCGTAAGACAGACGAGAAAACTCTGCTACTCTGGTTTTAAATTCTAGAGGCCCCACAAAAATCTGTTTCTGGATTCCTTCTCAAGTTGCTTCTTCATCAAGGTAGGCTTTTCATTCATCAAAATTCCTTCTGTGATTCTATGTGTACACTTTCAGATTTGAAAATGAATTATTACCACCATTAGCTGGTGGCGTCGGTGGCCTAGTGATTATACGGGGTGCCCACTACGGACGGGATCGGCCGATCGAGCCATTCGCCCGACTCGATCGCCTAAAAAACAAACGTGTTTGTTTTCAGTTTCAGGCGATCGAGTCGGGCGAACGGCCCGATCCAGCCGTAGTGGGCACCCCGTATTAGGCTACCGGACTAGTAATCGTGAGATTGCGGGTTCGGGGTTCGAGCCTCGGCTCGGATCTCGGATCGGACGTTGTGTCCTTGGGAAAGGCACTTTACACGAATTTCCCATTTGGCTTGATCCTTTCGGAGATGGACGTTAAACTCGGAGGCCCCGCCTCTTAAATAACCTTATAGTGTTGATAGGGGCGTTAAACCTGTACCATTTAACCATTTTCACCATGAGCTGTTGGAAGTTCTGTAGCGGGTAATGAGAATATACTCCTCATTTGGCGGTTTTGGGCTAGAACTAGATCTAGGAGTCATTTTTTCGATGGTGATTTTTAGACATATATTTTTACGACGCTGCGTTTTGGGAGAATTATTAAATTCAGAAACGTTCTTGTTGTGGGAAAAAAAGACGGGGGTGG
>NW_004797403.1:89801-107112 GCF_000002075.1 Aplysia californica | reverse complement strand
TAGGGAGAGGGAGTGAGAGGGAGTGAGAGGGAGTGAGAGGGAGTGAGAGGGAGTGAGAGGGAACGTTTATGATGCGGAGTGATTTAAACATGTACTAATAATGTAATAGTTATGTTCTCGTTTGTTGTGTGCATAGGCTAGTGCAGATTAGGACCTTTGTAACACCATTGTCACTGTATGCGACCAAGGCAAATATGTATCTCATCTTCTGTCACATCGTTTCTTCCACAGACTAATTACCCCCTATCTACCATACCACCCACGGCACCAATCAGTAGTTCCCGCCATGTATACTCTATTTGATGGAAAATCTACCTGGCCAGCGAGCTCGCTCCAGCCAGTCTACTACAGCGGGCCCGTGCCCACAACCCCCACCTACATGCTGGGCACCACCCCATCTCTCGGCGACCCCTCACCCCAACCTGTTCTCTACAGCCTCCAAACTCCCCTCTTCCCCTCGGCCATCGCTTCCTCCCCCACCGACTCTCGACACCGTTTGACCTCTGATGACGTGTTTCTTCCCGAAACTCCGGCTGTGATCCACGATTCGTCGGTGTTTAGCTATGCCTTACAGCATCAAAACTACCAAAACGCCTTCACCTCTGCTGCCAATCTGACAAACGCTTCAGGGCATCCTGTCAACTTTGAATCCAAACCGGAAAATTCGTCACTCGATGTTGAAGTTGACACTTCTTCCGACTGTTCCCGCTCCAGCAATTTCGGCCTGAACTCCCCGCCTCGTAAGTTCGAGCACACGGCCAACATGTCGTGTCAATCTTCAACCGTTTCCTCATCTCCCAGCTCCATCTGCCATGACGACTCTAGACTCTTAACGAATAGCCCTCCTCATTATAACATCCTGGATGCGAACGATTCTGTCTTTGCTCCACCCTTCCAGTCTTTGTCGTCATCACACCCCCAATACTGCAACAACTCGGACTCGAACTATTATTCCCAAATCCTGGACATAAAGTGTGGATTTAACCGAGGACGCATGATCACAAGCGCCAGTTCGGAAAGATGTCCACGCTTCAGTCAAAACGGCATCACAGAAGAGTTGGACGAATGCGACAAGAGTTTCTTCAGAGCCCCAGAAGTGGGGATAGACAATCAGGCCAAGAAAAGGGAGGAGTTCCTTTTAACCCTCGAGGCTGAACGGGAAAAGCAGAGGAAACTGGTGCTGCCGAAATACACGCCAAAGATGAACTGCAAGTTCTGTAAGAACAACGGCGAGAGTCCTGAGGTGTACACCAAACATCGGCTCCACTACAACGAGAAGACCATCTGTCCCCTGCTCAGACATTACGTTTGCCGACTTTGCAACAGTACCGGGGATTTTGCACACACTATCCGACACTGTCCCTTCAACAGCAAGAAAGACAAAATTGCATGGAAAGCAACCTTTCTGGTGTAGAATTCAACAGTCCATCGCAAAGAAACTGCAGCAAGTGTTTTGTTTTGATTTTTGTCTTTCCTTCGTACTATTTCTTATGTTTTTTGGGGGTTGTTGTTTTTTTTTTAATTTTTGGCGGGTTGTGGAGGGGTGGATGGTGGACTTATTTTGACCCCAGAGGGTCGTTACTTATTGTGATGTCTATGAACACAGTTTACTTCAATGCAATTTTTGTTATTTTCCAATTATATTGGTGGGGGGTCTGCCCTCTTTTGTGAGAGGAATCCAATTTTGATGCCAGTTTATCAGTGACATTATACTCGTACTAATCAATGAACACTTCCGCCACCCAAATAACCTTCATGACCAGACGGCCCCACAAAGTTTCGGTTCCTTATTGCAGCTTGTCTGGTCTTGAATGTTATCTGGGAAACAGCGGTTCAAAATGCTTTTACTCCGCGATGCTTAGTGACTGGTCACTCTTAAAGAGTTTGAAAATATAATTATATCAAATTTAGGAATTTAGTTGCACACGAAACGAAAAAAGAAAGGGGATGGTCGATAGAAGAGATGGCGAAGAGAAGTTGGGGAGGGGAAGGGGTTTATATAAATTAAATAATGCGTATTACTCGATGAACTAATATTGAATACGGCTCCAAGCAATAATCCATCGAAATGGTCTCCGAAGCTTAAAAACGAGCACAGGTTTCTGTCCCACATACGGTTCGGTTACTCTATTGGCTAGAAACCTGGTCTTGTCCTGAAATTGCCGGAGTGCTGCAACTTTAGTTTATATAGATCTGCCACCTGCCCCCCCCCCCCCCCCCTCATTTCCCTTGCCCATAAACTGGAGGCGTAAGTAAGACAGGCGGGTAGTTAGAAGGCCCCACAATAAAGGCATACCAATCATAGGTCAACGAGGGTTGGAACAGGGAAGTAAAGGGGGAGGGGTTCTCATTGCTAAACGATCTTATAAAACGTTAGGAACAATTTCAGCTACAAAACTAGTATCTAGATAGCATGACAAAAGCTTCTGGGAGAAAATCATTTTGATTTGAAACCTCTTCGATATCCTCCAGTTGTGTGAGGTCTAGATTTTACCTTTGTTAGTAGAATTTGGGGAGGGAACTGTTGCTTTTTAAAAAGAATGCGTTGACAGTTTCAGGGATATTTGTTTTATTTGTATTTTATACTTCCGAACCTAAGGGATCCATAATGATAGTGTTGTTCGGTTTAGAGCGACATACAGATTACGAGAAAATTAACGATCATATTATTGGTGATGTTGCCAGCAAACTTTCAGCACATTATACCACATTTTTATTGGTATCTTTTAAAATGGCTCAAGGCTCTATCGCACAGACGTCAAACTCAATGTCCCGGGGCCACATGTGGCCTGGCTAACAATTACATCCGACCTGCGAGACAATTTTAAGTTACCCATCCGGAGAATTTCAATAGACCCAACATCGAACCCTCTGCTCCAAACATAAACGAACTTTTTGCCAAGAGAAGATACCGAGCACCCATCTTCGACAAGTTGGCATAAAAACAAAAGTTGGTATGGCTGGGTCTATTTTCATTCTAAATTCTGTCTGTTTAAATTCATATTATTTAAAAATGATCTAGTTTTCTACTGCTCAGTGGCTGTCCAGTTCGATCTGCAATCTTGTGTAATTTGAGTTTGGCCCCTTGAGCAACTGATTTTGACGCCTGTGCTTTAAAGCAATTTATTGACTTCTCGTTAAACCTTGAAGCTACAGGACTTGAAGTCCCTGAGCTTCATCATCTTGAGAGTGTATGACCAGTTTATAATGTTGTCAGACCCATGGATGTACATGTACCGCGTTTGTGATAAGGTATGCTCTTTACTTTCAAAACGGAATGGAGTAAAATATGTTGCAAAGTAGTTTTCGACTTCGTGTTAACTGTTTCACCGTGGTTGGTTGGCGAGTGCTCTGGTGTGGTTTGCTTCTTCTTTCCTATCACACATCTATCGTCCTGATCTCTCATCCTTCTGTTTTATGTTTGTTACTCTCTTGTAACATCTCTAATCTTTGGCACTTATATGACCTTATTGTGTTGCAAGTGCCGTAAACTTCATACTGAACTAAACTATTTCTCCCCCCCCCCTCTCCCTTCACCTCCCCCCTTTTGAGAAAACCAAATTCTGTTGAGTTATTGGCGGGTCCTAGAGTGGTTTGCTTTTCTTCCTGTTAAAAAATATCATTCTTATCTCTCCATTTTTTAATTCTCTCTTGTAACAGCTTTAATTTTCGGCACTTTATGACCTTATTGTGTTGCAAGTGTCGTAAAACTCTTGCCAAAACTAAAATCACATTCCATTCTACATACTGCATACAGTGAGTTTTTTGTGCTTGGTCTGGATAATTATCCTTTCTATTTAAAGCGACTAGATTCGCATCTGGTTGTCAGGTTATGGCGGTTGTCTTGACAAAATCGTGAACCTTACCTCAACCCAACGACGGTTACTATAGCAAGGCATCACGCTGGCGGAAGGAATTTGGATGGCGGGTGCTCCGGTGTGGTTTGCTTCTTCTTTCCTATCAAACATCTAGCGTCCTTATCTCCCCTCTTTCTTTTTTATGTTTGTTACTCTATTGTAACACCTCTAATCTTCTGGCGCTCATATGACCTTGTGCAGTTGCGAGCGCTGTAAAACCTCTACTAAGAAAAAAGCTTTTTTAAAGTTTGAGAGAGAGAGGGTGGAGAGAGAGAGAGAGAGGGTGGAGAGAGAGAGAGAGAGAGAGAGAGAGGGGGGTGGAGAGAGAGAGAGGGTGGAGAGAGAGAGAGAGAGAGAGGGGGGGGGAGAGGGAGAGTTATAGAGCTTAGATTAAGACCTAAAGATGATGGGATACAGGTGGACAGAGGCGGAGTCTAGTCCAGGACAGAAGTATGTAGAGAGCTCTTGTGCTGGTGGCCTCTACTCCGGCACGGGGTGAGAAATGATCTGCTACTGATGGTTTTGCTTTTCCATTATAATGTCGATGGAGTTTTCTTTATTTAGTCGATTTTGCCGTAAAACACTCAATCAATCCCTTTTCTTTACTCCAACCTGCTCCAACTCCAAATACAGGCGAAGAATGTAAGGTAAAGACGTATACAAGAACGTCATTCTTCTGGTTAGACTGAGTGTTGATGTTGGGATTGGAGTATTTGTGTTAAGACGTAGTGGAATCAGGCGCTCGTCAATTTTCGGGCATGTGGAGTTATTGGTATTATCTTAAAGGTTATTCATCCCCCCCCCCCCTGCTTTCGAATTATCATTTATCTGAATTGAAAGTCGCGATTTTTGCGATTGGAGGTGGGGTCGCCTGGTTTCAGAATAAAAATTAGAGAGAAAATGGCGCCAAAGTTTGATGACTTCCATCGCTTAAGAGTCTTTGTAAACTGCAAATCAAATTGTTTTGTGCCCCTTATTAACGCTTTTCAATAAAAATCCTCACGTAAGTGTTTTTGAACGGATATACAAGATGCTGAGCCAAAATACAAAAATTGAAAAAAATGTCCAAACTGGCCGAAAATGCCGATTTCTCGAATTTCAATATTTTGATGAGCGCCCGATTTCACCAAGATGCCTCACGTTTAGATTTAATTTTTTTGTTGGGGGAGGAGGGGGGGGGGGGGACGATGACTGTAAAACTTCCCGTGTCCCTCCAGCATATCGCGAGTCAACTGAATGTAGTACATCATGTACACAATTTTTCCGCGACCTTTGTGACTGACCCAACCCAAGTGCAGGCAGGTGGTCAGAGAGCGACAATTGTGGGTACTATTTCTTACTTGTGGGTCCTATTTCTCACCAAACGTCTGACAATACCGGCGTGTCTGGTGTAGTGGTCCGGTGCTTCACCGTCGCACGCAAAAGGCCCAAGTTCAGTTCCCGAGAGGGGAGAACATTTTTAACGAGTATTTCGGCCTTTCTGCTGGGAGGTTGTATCCCTTTCTGACCTGATGGCCCTGACTGGCGCGCCTCCTCCATGATATTAACTTTGTAGTTGGGACGGAAAGACACGTGCAATATAAAAAGTTTTCAATTTCGGGCGCTCATTTGGTCGCTTTTAAGCACAAGGGGGCTGTCCCGAAAAATGTTGTTTGTAGAAAATCGAAGATAACGTTTTTGCCCCTTTTTCAGTTTCTTTAAAAGACAAAGAGAGTTTTCTCTATAACCAAACAAATATACACACCAATGAAACCAGACTTCTCCTATAGGTAGCACAATGCCCACTTTTGGTGCAGGTCAAGAAATCTAGAAACCCCCGAAATGTGGGTTAGCCCGTTTGTCCTTAAAAGCGACCATATTAACTTAGCAGTTGGGACGTAAAGACACGTACATTTTTTTTTAAGTTTGGCAATTTCGGGCGCACATTTAGATCGGCAAGTCTCAACCTGAACTGCGGTGCATTAGGTCCCTGTCGACTGCGGTTTGAATCCATAATAATTCATCGGAGCAAGACTTTTAAAAAAACAACCCACCCTACAATATTTCGTCGTTTGTTAGGCCAAGAGCTGTGGAGTCGAAACCCGTGACTACAAAACTTGGGAAATGTGACTGGGGGCTCTCGAGGCCCTAGTGGTTAAGGTGCTGGCCTCTCATTCAAAGGTGCCAGGTTCGAATCCGGGTAGCGACAGAAAAGTTTTCTTCTCTAAAATTGTTTCCTGTCACCTCCTTTCCTGCTCTCTTACTATGTTCTGTCGTCTGCTTTCTTCTCCTTTTTTCTGCGCCCATCTCCTCACCTCCTTTGCCCCCTCCCTTGGGCTCCTGGCTCTTTCTGCAGCCTTTCTACTGCTACTCCTTGGCTCCTCCTTACTGCTGTCTGTCAGCCACACCCCTAATCTTCTGCTAGGAACGATCTACACCTAGCCTTCTCGGACAAGGGTGAAAAATTTCGGAGGGCATGTGCGCAAGTTGAACACGTTAAAGATCCCTTGGTGGTCTAAAATCGATCAGAGTAGGCTTTAGCCGCCACCCGGACAAAATTCAAAAGTTCCTACCAACTGAAAAAGTTTGGTGTGTCCTGCCAGTGAGCTCATGTGACCTTATACCGTTGCGAGTACCGTAAAACACTTACCCCCCCCCCCCCCCCCCAAAAAAAAAGAGACTGTGACTGGCGCTCATATAACCTTATGCAGTTGCGAGCGCCGTAAAACCTCTACTAAAACTTGGAGACTGTGACTGGCCTTTGTTTCCGCTCTTGGAGACACGCTTGGCAGACAAGTGGAGGAGGACAAAGGCGACTGCGGTGGCCGGTCCGGTTGGCAAATAGTGCACGTTACTTTCTCTAGCTTCTGTGTCCGACTGTTTGGTTTTGACTGAAGTGGCGAACCTTATGTCTTGCACGCACGCACGCACGCACGCACGCACGCACGCACGCACGATCACACACACATGCCCGCACATACACATACGCACGCACGCACGCACGCACGCACGCACGCACACACACACTCGCACGCACACACTTGCACGCACACACTTCCACCTTGAAACAGTTGTGATACTCGGCACAGAATCTATTATTGAACCAAGGCCATTTCGGTATTGCTTAAGCACAGTTCATGCTTCCTCGGAAAAAGACGTGATAGTTTTAGTAAGAGTTACGCAGCTCTTGCAGCACGAATGGGTCGTTTGTCAGTGCCGAAAATTAGAGGCATTACTGGAGTAACATACACAAGAGAGAGAGAGAGAGAGAGAGAGAGAGAGAGAGAGAGAGAGAGAGAGAGACAGAGAGAGAGAGAGAGACAGACAGACAGACAGACAGACAGACAGACAGACAGACAGATAGACAGAGACAGAGAGAGAGACAGAGAGAGAGACAGAGAGAGAGACAGAGAGAGAGACAGAGAGAGAGACAGAGTGAGAGCTGAGAGAGAGAGAGAGAGAGAGACAGAGAGAGAGAGAGAGAGAGAGAGAGAGACAGAGAGAGAGAGAGAGAGAGAGAGAGAGATAATGATGATAGATTTTCATAGGTAAGAAGGAGCAAACCAGATCAGAACTACTGCCCTCCTTGGCTCTTTCTTACAGCTAGCTGTCTTTCAACGACAGCCCGGATCTTTTGGTAGGTAAGATCTAACACCTTGCATTCTCGGATATGGGCGAAAAATATCGGAGGTTCCCTTCTGCAAGTTGCGAACGATAAAGATCCTTTGATGCTCCTATTAATCGATATGTGTAGGCTTTGGCCGCCACCCGAGCAAAATTCAAAACTCCTACCAAACTGAAATATTTAAATGTGTCCCACGAGCTCATATTATGACCTTATGCAGTTGCGAGTGCCGAAAGTCACTTACCCCCCCCCCCCCCCCTTTTCCCCCTCAAAAAAAAAAAAAAAAAAAAAAAAAAAAGAAAGAAAAAAAGAGGTACCGCCAACCACCGACAGGGATATCATTTTACTGACGAGCTTTAAACAGACCTAAATCTATGTCGAAAATAAGTTCTAGGAGGGCCGTGTTAAAAGCAACCCATCGGTATTGATTGAAGACAAAAGACAAATGAGTCATTGGTGAAAAGCTTATGTGATACCACATGTTTTTTGTTTTTTTAGGTTTTAAATAATTATTTTCACAACATGTACCCCTCAACCAACATCTCAACCGAATTGGAGTAAAGCAGTCTGCTGCCTGCCCACTATGTGACTACCCCTCAGAGACAGTGGAACATCATCATCTGTTCTTCTGTAGAAAACTGATTGAAGGTGATGTATTCTTCCCAAGCTACCTCACACATCTAATTGCCTCTACTCCTCAAGACAACAATTAGAACAAACATGCAACTATTACCGAATGGCATCATGCAGAAGAGTTAACGCTCAGATGGTACTGGATCGCTAACAACAACAACAACAACTAATTATTTTAAATTGACCAGATATCAAGACGTTTTCGAATTATTTTATACCTCTAAAATGTTCCAACATGTGAAGCTTCCAAGGCGCACTCTACTTAAACAAAGTAATATGATAACTTTTGAAGTTGGATTAATAATACATTTTTGCAACAAAGACCATTCTTATTCACGCATACTTGTACTAACCCGACCTAGACAGACAGACAGACAGACAGACAGACAGACAGACAGACAGACAGACGGTACTCACCAAAGGCATGCAGATGTATTGGCAGAACATTCCTATAATGGGAGCCACCGGTTTTTTCATGACAGTCTTCACAATGTCTATCTCCACATTCATCCCCATCCCAATTGTCGCGGTTACGATGACAATGTACAGCAAAGTACGAAATATCTTGTCAATGGCTCTGGGCAACTGCATGACAATGATTACACCCTTGCCCACCACGTTGGGTGGAAGAGAAGGGCTGGCTACGTTCCCAGTGTTCTGAGCTTCCATCTTTTTGGGTGACCTTGTCGAATTCTGGAATATCGGCCCATCTTTTCTGAAGGCGAAAAACATAACGAACGTCCGTCCAATGTTGTTGGTTTTGAGCTTGAAGATCGCAGTACCGGTTATAGTTGCTACAGAAGTTGATGTGTTGTAGGACACTTGTTCCGGAAAATTTACCGGCTCATTGTTTTCTGTTTCGGATGCTTCCAAAGTAGAGTTTATCATTTTTTCCGCAACGTCTGGAGAATTCTCGAAATATGCCCTCGATAGTTCGCAAGAAACGTTGAACATCGTGTTACCAAGAAACTCTGCAATGCTGGGTTTCGCTGACTTGGCTTGCACAATGTACACATCCTCGGGAGACGAGCAAAACACTGAATACGTTGCTTTAAACTCTACGTTCACTTCTAGTGTGAACAGCAAGACGTGTGGACGTCCCATGTTGGAGACAACGCTCAGAACCAAGGGTGGACCTTCTCCTGGTTCCGAGGAGCTGTTAGAATTCAGACTACTGAATCCTAAGTTGGTTGAACTTGCATCTTGAGCGGAGTTTGCAAGGCCAAATACACAGAACAAAAGCCAGCAAGTGTGAAACAACACTTTCTGAAGAGAAAGCATGATGCCAGAGCAATGGTAAGTTCTGAAAAGAATAGAAACAATTTTTTACTCCTCAACCGCAAGCACCCCTGTCGCAGAATCAGGCTCTTTTGGAACTAAAAAAGCAAAACAGAAAAAAATCTTCTACAAGTAGAATTTCAAGAACGCCTGATTTATTCTGTACTCTTGCAAATGAAACCTTAAGATTCAATATAACACAGATGTAAACAGAGTTTGAAACAGTTTATCAAGTTCTCTCACTTTTTTCCCTTTTTTTTAGAGAGAGAGAGAGGGGGGAAAACGAATTGCAGTTCCTATCAGCTACCAGAGTCGGAGTACTGGTCGGAATCCCCGAGTTTTACTTTTAAATAGACAAACCAAACACAGTTGCAAAAGCGGTCGGCACCCATGACCTTCTCCCGTGTAGCGAGAGAGGCGCAAACAATATCAAGTGTCTGCTCGGAACTGGGAGCCATTTCATGCCGGGCGACAACCGTGCCACTTCGGGTGGTCAACCCACAGTCAGCATCAGCTCTCTCTTTCTCCCTCTCTCTCCCCCCCCCCTCTCTCTCTCTCTCTCTCTCTCTCTCTCTCTCTCTCTCTCTCTCTCTCTCTCTCTCCCAATATCCCCCCCTCTCTCTCCGTCATGTCAGATGTGGGCTGTCACTTAAGTCCCATTTTCTTAACATCCCCTGAGAAAGGAAGTCAGCCAGAACACCCAACAAGATGTAACCGACTTCGTCTGAATACAGTGTGCTGTGTGGCGATTTGTCATGCAAACCTAACTTTGAATATTTTTGTTTCTTTTGATAGGCTCCCGTATTTGAAATGAACTTACCATAATTATTAAAAAAACTGTTATATGGTTGCTTTTAAGGACAAGCGGGCTAACCCAGATTTCGGGGGTTTCCAAAAATCTTGACCTACACCAAAGTGGGCATTGCCCTACTTATAGGAGAAGTTTGGGTATAGAGCAAAATCTCCTTATCTTTTAAAGAGACTGGATAAGGATTCAAAAATTTTAAGTTCAATTTTCTTAAAACAGTATTAATCAGGATAGCCCCTTGTGCTTAAAAGCCACCAATATCAGTAATAATATACTAAGGCCTATTAAAATTTTGCTGAATGAGGGAAAACGTCAAGTTTTATTTGGATTGGGGGTGTTAAAAAGAAAGAGAATTTAATGTGAAACATTGGCTTTTGGCAAGCAACAGGTTCACTGTTCACGACTGATAAAAGATTAAACTGTAAGGACTTCTCTGTCGACATCCACCGCTTGGCGCTCATAATATGACCTTATGCAGTTGCAAGCGCATTAAAACCTCTACTAAAACAAACACAAGATTAAAATAAAATATGTTTTGTTTGTTTGCTTTTTAATGAGCTATTATTTTGTTGGTATTATTCTAGACAAATAGGGCTAAGAAAGTGGCGTTGGATGGGACACACCTTCAGAAAGCCCAGCTGAAATATCACAAGACAGTCACTGCAATGGAACCCACGGGGAGCACTAGGCAAAGGTAGGCCACGAGAAACATGGAGGAGATGTGTAGGAAGGGACATGAGAGAGATGAAGCTCACTTGGAACGAACTAGGAAGGATGGCCCCGGACAGAGATAAATGAAAGGACCTTGTATGTGGCCTATACCCTGCCAGGGGTGAAAGGCGCTGATGATGATGATGATTGTTTTAGACGGCTGTGGGGACGACTGCACTGTAAATAACAACGGGGTACACATGGTCCCTTTTAAGGACAAGCAGACAAACCCATATTTCGAAGGTTTCCAGAAATCTTGATTTACACCAAAAGTGGGCATTGCCCTACCTATAGGAGAAGTTTGGTTTCATTTGTGTGTATATTTGTTTGGTTACAGAGAAAACACTCCATGTCTTTTAAAGAAACTGAAAAATGGTCCAAAAACTTTACCTTCGATTATGTCAAAACAGCATTTTTCGGAATTGCCCCCTTGTGCTTAAAAGCGACCATATTTATGTAGGTCTACTTGATCTGGTATTGTCTTTGGAGTGTCAGTGACTACTCTGCTGGGTCCTTGCGAAGGTCGAGATTCATTGATAATTGTATTGTGTGAAAGGGGTCTAAAAGCTATATTATCTTGATAAACAATGATAACCGGTCTTCAAAACAAAACAAGAAATAGAAGATCTATACGAAATAAAGGCATGAAGAGAGAGAGAGGGGGACACACACACACACAGAGAGAGAGAGAGAGAGAGAGAGAGAGAGAGAGAGAGAGAGAGAGAGAGAGAGAGAGAGAGAGAGAGAGAGACAGAGAGAGAGAAAGAAAGAGAGAGAGAGAGAGAGAGAGAGAGAGAGAGAGAGACAGACAGACAGACAGACAGACAGACAGACAGACAGACAGACAGACAGACAGACAGACAGACAGACAGACAGAGAGAAGGGTTGGGGGGGGGAGACAGAGAATACGTCATGTTACACTTCTCAGTGGCAGAAAAGGAAGCAGAGGATCATAGCGTCCCCGAAACTAGAAATGCACGGAGAAATTGACCCTGTAAGTAAACGACACTATTCCGTTTTTTGTGACTGTCAGACCCGGCCTTAAGACTCAAGCCCTTGATGCAGTGTCCAGCCATGCGTGTCTCACTTAGGACATCGGTCACGCTTGGTACCTTCTCCTCCTCTTGAACGCGATGCTGTAAGATTATGTATGTCCATATATACGGGTACACAGCAGTCTCCAAAATACCCTAGAACTACACAGGGGGTACTGGAAGTGGCACACGCGACCTACTTAATGTCAGAGATGACAAGAACTGTATCAACATGCGTTAATTATAGGACAAGGGGACCATCTTAGAGTTTTTAGAAAGGAAAACAAACCCCCGAACAATTTGGGTTTTCGGTTTTGATATAATGTTGCTTTTTTGTGGTCAAGTTTCAAGGAACCAGGTCTTATCCGCCTCCGAAAAGATCTAAACCGAACAGATGAGGGCGAGAAACGTCAATTAAACATAATGAACTTGTAGTGTAGTGGGATTCTTGCTTTGGGGACTTTCGTGGCCCCGTTGCTAGAAATTACACAACATTACAAAGCAGCGTTTAACCCTATCCGTACGTCGTGTTTTACTATCCATACGATTTGGGGAACTCTGTGCCACCACTTTCAAAGAGAAAATTTACTCGTTGGCTACGCTTTGCATAGCAGTCTGTCAAAATGATTTTTTGAGAAATACTGAAAGTTTCAAAGCGATTTTCGTACTTGAAGTATTCTAAAATGTGAACAATACAACCCCAGGGGGTACAAAAAGACCCTAAGACGTACGGATAGGGTTAACCATGTCATTGTATAAATGAGTACATATCGAGAGTGTTCTGAAGCACCCTAACTCTCAGGTACGGTTCCCGAGTCTGTTATACATTATTGTACAACGGTCAGGCTCTTCATCGATGCAAGCAAACGGTGTGAGTTCAGTTTCTAAGCAGTGGAGTTTCTTTTATTACATTTCTGACATGGGACAGCCTAGCTCGTGGGGGGGGGAGCTGTATTCTACTCAGACAATGGAATCGTTAACCCTATCTGTACGACCTGGAGTCATTTTGTACCCCCGGGGTTGTATTTTTCACATTTTAGAATACTTATAGTAAGAAGATCTCTTTGAAACTTTCAGTATTTCTCAAAAAATCATTTTGACAGATTGCTATGCAAAGCGTACGGATCGGATTAACGAGTAAATTTCCTCTTTGGAAAGTGGTGGCACTAAGTTCCCCACGTCGTATGGATACGATAGTAAAACACGACGTACTGATAGGGTTAAGCATTTCGTCACGTGCACAAGATAATTGCCTTAACCAATTTTGGCCGGCTGGGAGTTTTTGGTTCTGAAATGAAGAGCAGGGCCAGCTTGATAATAATCCACTTGGACGAAAGAATAATCCAAAGTATAAACTCAATTGAGCTTTAAAAAATTCAAATGTTTCAATTGTTTAAAAAAACAACAGTTTTTTCCCCTCATGTTCTCAATATGCCTAAAAATGAATTGGGCATTTATCTTTTGAGTGTAAAGATTTACAATTTTAAAAAACCCAAAAATTTCCTTCATCCAGTCGTTAAGTGACCACTCCCTATGATAATGCCTCCAGTGGCGGTGGGTGGACCAAAATTTGGGTGTGGCTTAGGTTGCTTCCATTTATTTACTACCAAAAGCAAGCAGTAAGAACTAAACAGTGATGATCTTTCTATATTCACGGCGGGCCACGGCATTTTGAGAACCATTCAAACGAGAAGAGTCACCTTTGTCTTTCATCTCTTAGTTCTACGTTAAATTCTTCTGGATGCTGGGGGCGAAGCGCTTTTCCCTTTCGTCAACCCGCAGCCACTTAACGAATCGTCAGCCACATAGGCCTACCAACCTTTGACACGGGTCAAACTTCCATCTATTTATAGGTAGTTACCGGAACATGTATAGGTGAAGTGATGTGCCGTGATAGTCGCGATATATTATTTATTGAGATTGTTTTGGTCTCTCTTTACTCATCACCATGAGAATTTTTTGAAGTCTTTCCCTGGACTCTGCCTTTACTAAAATCTCGAATCTAGATCTAGATCTAGAGTTGTAATCTAGATCTAGTGGCAGGTTGCAGATTTCTGTTATCCAGTACATGTACATTCAAGAGATTAAATAAATTGGACTAGACTCTAGACTCTAGTAGTAGACTCTTCTACTTCTACTTCTAAACCTTCGAGATTACAAAAGGCCAAGCCTAGGCTTGTAAGGATTCGTTTTGTTAAAAGTGTTGTTTAACACAAAGTCTAAGAAGTTAGCAAACCTAACACATTTTTTCTAAAGAAATGAAGCTTAAATTGACTTTTATATTGTCAATAAGAGATCAAGTTTAATCACCTAATCATTTAAGTAAGGAAGTGGACTGGTTATCCTCACCCTGGGTGAGAAAAACCCTACGATTGACCTCTCACCCCGGGTGAGACTTGCTAGCGTTGGCTATTCTCACCCAGTGTGAAACAAGACCTGTTTTTCCTAATTTCGAAATACTTTCTATCGGTGTGGATGATCAAATTGACAAAAGCAAAGAAAAAAATGACGTTATAGCACAAAAGTAAGCTAATTTGATCGTCTACAAAGATGCTATGGCTCTTTCACTTTTCGAATCGAGCCGAACTACGCGGGTCGCCATTTTGTTTTGCCCGGAAGTTCTCGCAACTTACTCGCAAGATCTACTCCTCCCCCTTCTCTCCCTCTCTCTCTCTGTCGGCAATTTATTAAATCTGCAACCTGCAACTAGATTACAACTAGATCTAGATTCGAGACTTTAGTAAAGGCAGAGTCCAGGGAAAAACATCAATTAAATTCGAGTGGTGCAGATGAGTAAAGAGAGACCAAAACAATCTCTCTATTGCGACTATCATTGCACATCACTTCGCCTAATACATGTTCCGGTAGATCTAACTACCTATAAATAGATGGAAGTTTGACCCGTGTCAAAGGTTGGGTGAAGGCTGACGATTCGGGAGGTGGCTGCGGGTTGACGAAAGGGAAAAGCGCGGGGGCGAAGCCGTTTCGCTGTTACCTCCAATTTTTTCGAATTATTTTTCATCTGATGAAAAGGTTTCCTGTAAAGTGGTTTGATGTAATTATTAACTGTTAAACTCAGCGCACACACACAAACATGCACACACAGCCCTCCAAACATATACCGTCTATGAGCTGGATAAGGCCGTGTAGTCGCGGAAAGTAGTCCAATGGGTGCATAGGTAACTGTGTCACTGCGGGAAAAGTGTGTCATAAACTTTCACCCCATTGTCAGGGTTAGTAGAGCGTGAACCCTCTGTGCAGTGTTATTTTTTAAAAGTCTTCTACCTTTTTATAAGAGGGGTTTCATTAAGGAGGGGTCGTGGGAACGGGATCGTCCTTTGCTGAGCCCTAAAGACATTTGATTGGCTGTTAGGTTACTATAGTTGTAAGCAGTGACAAAAGAGATTGGATAAACGAGCAAGCCACCAGGTTATTTTGTGTTAATTGCATGCGACCATAACGGTTTCGCTTATTTCGTTATTTTCATTTGCTTTTGGATGGAGTTGGGGGTGGGGAGGGGGCTAAAGCCAGAGAGCCCTTCACTACCCACCGCCACTGATAATGCCTCCAGTGCGGTGGTTATTTACCTTTTCCCTCTCCCTTAACTCTCTCTCCCCCATCTGTCTGTCTGTCTGTCTGTCTGTCTGTCTGTCTGTCTGTCTGTCTGTCTGTCTGTCTGTCCCTTCTCTCCCTCCCTCTCTCTTCTCTCTTTCTCTTTCTCTCTCTCTCATTGTCTTTCTCTTTTTCTCTCTCTCTCTCAGTGTCTCTCTCCATCCCTCCCTCTCTCTCTTCTTCTTCTTCTTCTTTTTCTTCTTCTTCTTCTCCCTCCCTCCCTCTCTCTCTCTCTTCTTCTTCTTCTTCTTCTTCTTCTTCTTCTTCTTCTTCTTCTTCTTCTTCTCCCAGTTATCCTATATCCTTTCCATGGCCAATGTCTTTGTCTCTCTACTAATAAAATAATCTAAAGAAAACGAAAGTCAGGCCACCACTGCAGTAACTTTGAATACACAGCACACTGGACCTTGTTGTTGTTGTTGTTGTTGTTGTTGTTGTTGTTGTTGTTGTTGTTGTTGTTGTTGTCGTCGTCGTTGTTGTTTTTGTTGCTGTGTTTGTTTTGTTATTGTTTTTGTTTTGTTGTTGTTTTGTTGTTGTTGTTGTTGTTATTGGTTGTTGTTTTTTTAAAATCCCTTTAGCTGCGAGCATTTCGCTCTCGGCAGCCCAATGTCTTCCTCAAGTAACCACATGTCCTTGTCATCTGGTCAACGCCAGGGGCACACTGAGCCTTAAATATCACGGGATGAATCGACGTTGTGTAGAAAGTAAAGGGTACCGGGTACTGTGGTCGAAACGTTATAAATAAAGCTGAGAGGCGTTTAATGTTCTCTGATCAGCAGCGGTTACTTTTATTGTGCCGTGTGCGGTAAGTAGGCTACGTGCAATAAATCAGCTGTCCAAGAATATCATATCTATACTGCCGTACGCTGACAAAACGCCCTTTTCTTACTCACAGAAGTTTCGAGAAATCAACAATTTTCTATTTTCTTATAATATCTAAACTATTTAGCTCCGTACATCAACGGTTGATCTCACACCGTGAAGAGAACGTCATTCTCAATGCTCAGCAAAATGTGTGTCACGACGCAGTGGAATCAGGCACTCGTCAATTTTTGGGCATGTGTAGCTATTGGTATAACCTGAAAGCTTTTTTTTTGGTCTTGCTTAGAATGAAAAAAATATCCATCATCTTGAATAGAAGTCGAAATATTAGCTATTTAAGGAGATGGGGGGTCACCTAGTTTCAAATGTGAAATAGCGAGAAAATGGCCGTCAAAGATGATTTAATTACTTAGCTTGAGAGCCCGTGGAAACTGAAACTTTACTTTTTTGTGCCTTGAATCAGCGGCTTTTGGTAAAAATCCACACAGAAATGTGCTCTTTAATAGGCATGACAGGCGTTAAGCTGAAAAACCAAAATTCGAATAAAAATTCACAAATTTGCCGGAAAATGCCAGTTTCTTTACTTTGATTATTTTGACGAGCGCCTGATATCACCACGCTGCTTCGCATATATTATAAGACAACCGAAATTCAGGGATTTCTAAAAAAACCCGGTGATTAAGAAAAAGGCGTTTTGTCAGCGGACGGCAGTATAGGCATGTAGATCTTATAATAACGACCACAGTGTAGAGGCGCCTGGCATGTGAACAACCCTTGAGCTTCGCCGTCAAAAAGGTCAGGATGTTCTCTCACTATCAGTCCTCTCTCATAGCATTGTTTTTACATAGTTTATCCCGTGGTTATTAATAATTCAAACAAAACCGAAGCGTGTTCGTTTGCTTGTTAGAGTAAATAGAAGCACATTGACACAATAGTGATCATTTAGTGCTGG
>NW_004797403.1:82638-89701 GCF_000002075.1 Aplysia californica | reverse complement strand
GAGTAAGACAGACAGACAGAAACGACAGAGAGGGAAAGTAAAGAAGTAGGACCAACTAATAGTGGCATCCTCCAACCACCAGCTCGAAGCATCGATTAGAAAATGATAAATAATAATATATAATATAGAGGTGCCAGATATCTCTGTTTGTCCTGTTTTAGCCTCTTCCAATTCATGTTCCCCCTTTTATACCTCTGAACTCTGTATCTTTGATTTTTTTCAACAGAAATATGTGTCACGACGCGGTGGAATCAGGCGCTCGTCAAGTTTTGGGCATATTATGGAGTTATTGGTGTCATCTTAAAGGTTGTTCGTTTGCCTTGCTTTTGATGAAAAAAATATCCATTTGTCTTAAATAGAAGTCGAGATATTTGCGGTTGAAGGAGGTGGAGGTCGCCTAGTTTCAGAAGTAAAATCAGCAAGAAAATTGCAGCCAAAGTTTGGTGAATTCCATAGCTGAAGACTCATTGGAAACTTCAAATTTACATTTTTTGTGCCTTTACTCAATGTTTTTTTCCTGAAAACCCACACATACGAGTGTTTTTGAATGGGCTTACGAGTTGTTGAGCCCAAAAACAAAAATTTGAAAAAAATCCAAACTGGCAGAAAAATGCCGATTTCTCGGATTTAATTATTTTGACGAGCGCCTGATTTCATCACAATGCCTCACATATACCTACTTCTCCTTTGGTACTATATATAATCACTGCTACCATCTCTTTCTTCACCCCCCCCCCCACAGTAACAACACCGCTGTCGTCACCACCACCCGGTACCATGAAATGTCCTACACACCAGGCATAGCCTACGCTGTCACTACCGTGGTGCCATCGAAATTGTAAAAATGGTATGCTTAACGCCCTTTACAACCCTGTCAATGTCATGTAAAAGAGGAGCGACCTCCGAATTTAACGTCTGTCTCCGATAGAACCGAGTAGTGCTGGGCGCAAGGTTCCTGATTATTGAAAGCTAGGAATCGTAGGAATCGACTCTGAACCCAATTACTTACTTTGTAATGATATGATTTATTCCGGTGGTTACCTGCTTGGCTCCGAACTTCTTCAGGATTTAGGATAACCTTGATTTCGGAACACTACGAAGCATCAACTTTTATTTTCAAAAATATATTCTTTTAAAAAAAGATTTTAATAATAAAAGTGGGTGGTTGGCGGGTGCTCTGGTGTGGTTTCCTTCTTCTTTCCTATCAAACATCTATCGTCCTTATCTCCCCTTCTTCTTTTTTATGTTCGTTACTCTCTTGTAACACCTCTAATCTTCTGGCGCTCATATGACCTTATGCAGTTGCGAGCGCCGTAAAACCTCTACTAAAACTAAAAGTAAACTAATCATAAAAGTAACTGGCAAACGTTGGTTTATGCAAAAGGGAAACAGAACTTTTCTTCCGCCGTATTAATCGTGGGAATCGGTTCCGGATCTAGAACTGAGCCCTTTTTTGTCCAAAACATGTTGTTGTTTTTTTAAAGCCGAAGGCGTCACTAGCACTACCGTAATCTCCTGCCACACCCTTGCAAAAACAAGAAGCTTTTTAAAACTAAGTATTCAAAAGAATAAGACTGACTTTGAACGTTTCCAAATGAATACACCATACCGACATAGCGTTTCTGGCACAACTCTTTTTTCCAAGTGTGCTCATGACAATGAACAGTATGTTGAGCTTGATTTACCCCCCCCCCCCACCCCAAAAAACCCCCCAAAAACCAACAACAACAACAACAACAAAACAACAAAAAACAAAAAAAAACAAACAGACAAACACAACAACAATAACTACAAAACAACAATTACAAAACAAACAACAACAACAACAACAACAACAACAACAACAACAACAACAACAACAACAACAGAAACAACAACGATAACTACAACAGCAACAACGACAACAAAAATAAAAACAACAACTGCAATTCAACGACAACAACAACATCAAGAAGAAGAAGGACAACAACAACAACAACAATAACAAACAAACAATTGAAACAAATATTTTTTTTTAAAGCCAATGATCGTCTTTGGGTAATAATGATAATAATGAAGATCATTTCTATAGCGCCCACTCCCGTGTAAACACAGCTCTAGGCGCTTTACATAAATGCATGTAAGAAAAATATTCATGCACGCGACAAACACACACACTCACACATACACTCATATACACACAAACACACACACATATACACACACACACACACACACACACACACACACACAAACACACGCATACACACTCACGAACACATAACACGCACACATGTGCACACACATGTATGCCAAACACACACACACACTCACACACACACTCTCTCTCTCACACACACACACACACACACACACGTACACACACACACACACACACACACACACACACACACACACATCTACTTGCTTATCACACGCACACGATTACACATCGTCACGAAATGAGAATAAAATAATGTATACAATGCAATTCACAAAATACATAAATGGATACATAGACATTTACATAACATTGTATTGAACACGAATCTACTGACTTAAAAAGGATGTCATTAAATGTGTCTTTAAAGATTTTTTAAATTCAGACTCAGATGTTGTATGTCTCAAGGGTTGGGGAAGAGAGTTCCAAACTGACGGAGCAAGGTGGGCGAACGATCTTTCGGCTAATTTTTTACCGCCTTTTCTAGGAACTCGTAAACGATACTGGTCCCCTGATCTTAGTGATCTAGATGGAACATAAATCTGAATGAGATCACTAAGATATGAGGGAGCTTTGTTATTGACACATTTATGACATAATATTGCAATTTTATATGACATTCTAGCTGACACGGGAAGCCAATGCAACGTTCTTAACATGGGAGTAATGTGGTCCCTCTTCTTTTTCTTTAGTACAAGCCTAGCAGCATGATTTTGAAAACGTTGTAACTTGTGAAGAGAGGTATTTGGTAAGTTAGCTAGTAAAGCATTGCAATAATCGATGCGTGAAAACAAGAAAGATGACACGAGCGTTTTCAACGAGTGTTCGTTCAAAAACATAGACATATGACCAATGCTACGCAATTCACAAAATAAAATGGTACATAAATAATTAATATGATGTTCCGTATCTATAAAAAGATTTAAAAAACATGTGCTCGTTGTTTTCAAGAAGCTTCCACTCACTGGGTCACTCGGCCTCAGGATGCAAGTCCAGCTGCGTTGGTGTTAAGCTGGGCTATATAAGGAAGATGACCCTAGTTCGAATCAATAATGGGGTGTCCTTGATCTATGGTTGCTCGAGGAGTCTCTTAAATTCTCTGCCTATACATGTCACTTTTAGCTCGGTCCTATAGGAGATCAATGTGAAATTCCGGGGTCAGAGCTCTAAACCCTATCCGTACGCCCTGGGATCATTTTGTACTCCCGGGGTTGTATTCTTCACATTTTAGAATACTTCTAGTACGAAGATCTCTTTGAAACTTTCAGTATTTCCCAAGACATCATTTTGACAGACTACTATGCAAAGCGTACGGATCAGATTAATGAGTAAATTTCCTTTTTGGAAAGTGGTGGCAACAGACACTAAGACCATGAGGTCAGAAATCAAATGTCCTATCTGCTCTATCAAAAATTGTAAGATTTTTCGGAGTAGCTATCAATTCAAAGAATTGCATTCGGAAAAGCTTGTCATGTTGGGAAACTCAAAATCTTTGACGTCAGATATCTCCCAACTGGGTACTGAGCAGACAGAAGGTTGTAATTTTAAGGAAGCGATTTGTAGGCGTCTGGTTCTTGGTTGGCAGTTCTGATCCGCTGTTTAGTTTTAGTATGGTTTTACTGCGCTTGCATACGGTCATATGAGCGCCAAGGGGTGGATGTCAACAGAGAAGTCCTTACAGGGAATCAGACTTACTCTGCTCACCTCTTTAGCTTCAACAGAACAAAGTCTGCTTCGACTATCAAGGCACCCCAGAAATAGTGGGTCACAAGAGTGTGACAAACATACAAAAGAAGTAGAGGGAAAATGACGATAGTAAGGAATAGGAAAGAAAAGCATGACATGAATCAGTCCATTTACAATTACAAATCTACTGTGCTTAAGAACTCGAGATGTTAATACCCCCCCCCCTTTTTTTTTGGGGGGGGGGGGATGGCCTAAAGACACTTCAGTGTGTAGCACCGCTCCGGAGGGGGGGGGGGGGGAGGGCTCTGATCCGTTGGTCTAGAATACAAAATATTATAGCATCAGCAGCACCCCGTCTTCTTATCCTTCACGGTCTCGCCGAACAGGACAACGATCGAGTTCGTTAAGATGTTTGGGGGGATTCTCTCCTTTTGTGTGTTGCAATCGAACCCCATAAAACAAACAAACAAAATTCGAATATCGTCGATTTAATTATTTTGACAAGCGCCTGATGTCACCACATTTCCCCATTATGATCGTCATTTGTCATGTGTCATCAGTTATATTATACACATTATGTAATACTTGGGTAACAGCAAGTGGGATGCAGTACCTATAGCGTCCCGCTTAAAGATTGTAAAAAGAGCTTTAGCTTTTTTTCGTTGGGAATATCTCGCCTTACATTTTGCAAATCCCTCGTATCTTTGGCGACCCCTTTCAGGAAAGTGACTCGGGGGTTTCGACTTACAGAACTAGAACTAAACAGACGCAAGCCGCAGTTTGGAAACACTTAACCCTATCTATACATCGTGTTTTGCTATCGTATCCCTACGACGTGGGAAACTGTGCCACCACTTTCCAAAGAGGAAATTTACTCGTTAATCCGATCGGTACGCTTTGCCTAGCAGTCTGTCAAAATTATTTTCTTGAGAAATACTGAAAGTTTCAAAGAGGTCTTCGCACTAGAAGGATTCTAAAATGGGAAGAATACAACACCTGGGGTACAAAATGTCGCCAGGGCGTACGGATAGGGTTAAACAATGTCTTTGGAGGGTTACTGAAATTGCACACAACCATCCTGGTTTTTTCTTCTCGGGGCCTCTTTTCAGGACATGTCTGGGCGGTAGAGTACTCGTTTTACAGCAGAAAGGGGAACAAAAGAAGAGAGGGAAAAAGGGGGAGAGGGGGGGGGGTGGCAAAACTCAGTATGCAGTCGCCATTACCAGCCAGTGCCTGGATTTCTATTTATAGATAAAGTAAACACTCACAGGGTGGAACAAAATAAACCAACATAGGTCTCAGGGGAGGGGATTAGGTTGGTTCTTTTTCGCCCTTTAACGCTCTCTCTCTCTCTCTCTCTCTCTCTCTCTCTCTCTCTCTCTCTCTCTCTCTCTCTCTCTCTCTCTCTCTCTCTTTTTTTTTGGGGGGGGGGGGGGGTAAGCCTTTTACTGCGCTCGCAACAGTATAAGATCATATGAGCGTGAGTGACACATTAAACATTTTCAATTGGTAGGAAATTTTGAATTTTGGCCCGGTGGCGGCCGAAGCCTACTCTCATCGATTTTAGACCATCAAGAGATCTTTAACGTGCGCAACTTGCATACACAGGACCTCCGAGATTTTTCAACTTGTCCTAGAAGGCTAGGTGTAGATCTTTCCTACCAGGAGATCAGGGGTGTGGCTGAAACACAATAGTAAAAAAGAGTCAAGGAGTACCAGCAGAAAGGCTGCAGAAAGAGTCAGGAGCTCAGAGGAGGGACACAGGAGGTGCATGAGGGGGTGGGAGCAGAAAGTGGAGACGAAAGCAGACGACAGAACATTGCTAGAGAGCAGGAAAGGAGGTGAAAGGAGACACTTTTAGAGAAGAAAATGTTTAGGTCGCTACCCGGGTTTGAACCCGGGACCATTGAATAAGAGGCGAACACCTTAACCTCTAGGCCAAGAGAGGCCCATTTAACTCTTTAAGGACAAAATGGACACATGTGTCTGTCTAGCAGCTGACCATAAGTAACATTACAACACATCTCGGATCACCATCATCATCCAGTGCGACAGACATCGGCTTTCATGGTTCTCCATTTCCCTGTTCTTTCCCTGTTACCAAGGACTACTATACTCAGTATAGTAGTCCTTGCCTGTTACCCATTTGTTTAGGTTCCCTAAGTATGTTGTTCTGGGCTTAGCCGTGCCTCGTCTGCCTTCAATTTTGCCAGTGAGAGCTAGATGTTCAAGACCCTCATGTCTATTCAGGTGTCCCTAAAAATGCGCTTGTCGTTTCCTGATTGTTTTTAACATTTAGCGTTCCACTTGGGTTTCATCAAGCACTACCTCATTTGATTTCTTTTCTTTCCTTTCTCGAACCACCGTGTAAAAATGAGAAACACGAATTTGAGTTTTATTTTTTCTTAACATGCATATTGTTGCTTACCATTTTCAGGTTTGATATTAAGAAAATAGAACTGATGATCAGCATAAAGAACGTACTGTAGTTGTGGTGCTCGAAAACAGCGGGCGTTCAAATTTTGTCGAATGACCAGATTGTGCGTTGTCTTCAATGAGTTAAATGAATTACCGCACGCATTTCTAGAACCAAATCGCAGGTCTGAAGATTGACGTACATTTTCTTACTACTTACTTTTACTATTTCATCCTCTTTAGCCGTTAAGTGTCGAGGGATATGCAATTTTCTGTACTGGTAGGCCAGCTCCCTAGCTCTTTCAATTGGGATATTATGATGTACATTTTCTTACTTCACAATCTCATTCATCTGCATATTTTATCTTGTCGTTTCTGCTCTGTCATTCCGGTGTCGGATGGCCGGTGTGATGACTTGGCCACATGTACTCTGCAATGCGATCATGCGAGAAGTTTCACATTACAAAGCCCCCGTGGGGTCAACTTTTATGCCTGGGACGTGAAGAGAAGCACTGACCCCTCGTCCCGGTTCTTGATAATCCCTGCTTTAATTGTTCTGGTGGCCATCATGTATCAGCTACCGTTCGTTTATTTCCAGCACCCCCCCCCCCCCCCAAAGTCTCCTCTCACTGTGTAGAGGGCCGAAAGATGGACAATGACTTTAATTATCACTAATCCCAAAGAGACAGGCTAAACGCCAAAAACAAATTCATCTTCATCTTTTTAGGTACGTGCCATGTTCCTTTCGGCAAGACAGGAGCA
>NW_004797403.1:75138-77638 GCF_000002075.1 Aplysia californica | reverse complement strand
GGGGAGGAGGGGAGGAGAAACAGGGGGAGAGAGAGACACACACAAACAGAGAGAGAGAGAGAGAGAGAGAGAGAGAGAGAGAGAGAGAGAGAGAGAGAGAGAGAGAGAGAGAGAGCGTATGTGTTTGTGTGTCTGACCTTGGGGGAAATGAAGGCTGGGGGGGGGGGGGGGGGGTGATGTGCACTTTGTTTAAAGGCGAAATAAAAATGCTTAGCTTCAGGTTTTTCAGATTCGATTTCCTAACTTTCCTGCTTCCTTCCCCTGTTTGTCCTCCTTGGAGCTCAGCATTTCAGTCATGGGACTACTGGCTTCATCATCGTCGTCACCCTCACTTCCCCCGCCAGCCTGATCGTTGGCGTGTTTTCGCTTCCACTTGTTGTACAAGATATACACAACACTAACAACTAGAAGCGGAAGTGGCGTCATAAAAGCGGAAGAAGCAGATCCCACGGCCGCCAAATCGCTGTCAGGCGCCGGAAGAGAAAATGTCAGCATCAAATACGCCACGCTCGTGTTCTGTATTCCCGTCTCTATGGATACTGTCTTGACGCGGCTCCACGTTTGGCAGGAAATCAAAGCTAAAACCCCGCCAAGAATGTACCCTGCGTAAGGTAGCAGACAGGCAGCTGCCACTGTACCCCCTCGGAATAGTCTGAACATGTAGAGATTAGAATAGATCCCAACAGTCAATATGAAAACAACCGTTACTATAGCGACAGGTGTGATAAGTTTCTTAACTTTTGCCGCCACCTTTGGGAACTTCAGATTCAGGAAAAAACCGAAGAAAATGGGAATCAAAATCAGCGCCAACGTCTGTAGGATTTTCAGGAATGGGACGTTCACAGAAATCTTGTCGTCGTTGAATCGCTGACCAAGGGTAAACATCCACAGAGGTATCATGGCTGGGAAAGAAAATGAAAAAAAAAATGACAACAAAACAATACAAATAAAGGTGTAAAATTATGACAGTTGTCGCTATCCACTTTACTATATTGATAGACTGTAAATGGACTGTTTTGTGTAATACGGGAGCCCACTACGGATTTGATCGACCGTGTTTGTTTTCAGTTTTAGGCGACTGAGTCAGGCGATCGGCCGGATCCAGCCGTAGTGGGCACCCCTTATAAGACTACGCTATATAATGCCATTTCGAAAAGTGACCTATTCGTCGTTTAATATGAGCAGTCGAAATAGTAAGGTCTGTATCAACAAAAATTTTGATTATCTGGGAAACATCTTGCTTCAACTCTGCCCGTCAGGACAACCCGGGCTGTGTCGGATACAGCATCCAAACTGACGGGCTGAGTATTTCGATAAAAATAGCTACCCCACGAGGGAATCGAACCTTTGTCTTCTGCGTTCAACAGCAAAAAGGTTCCATGTGCGCGTAGCGCACGTTTAAGATCCATTGGTGGTTCAAAATCGATAACTGTAGGCTTCGGCCGCCACCCGGGCAAAATTCCAAATTTCCTACCAACTGAAAATGTTTAGTCTATCCCACGCGCTCATATGACCTTATGAAGTTGCGAGCACCGTAAAACACTAATCAAATAAATAAAAAAACTACAACAAAAAAACACTATGCACTCGAAAAAAGATTTTTCGATTGTCAGTCCTGTGTTCTGTCCCAAATAATCAACCTTTTCAAGGGCATTCCTGTCTCTTCGGTGATGGGAAATGGAGTACAGTTTTAACTTAACTAATTGTTTTTCACAACAGCAAAAAAGGATTTCCATTTCCCACCTGTTTCCGATTTCTTTTCTTCGGTGTTTTAAATTTTTTTTCTGAGCTAGACACCGAGTTTTCACTGGTAATATACACGCTATTGAAACATTCTTTTTATTATCGTAAACAGTCTATTCCTCAAACAGATCTTTTTTCTTTCCCAAAAGCACCGTCTAACCAATGTCTTTTGTACAGTGATTAGGCGCTTCGACGTTGAGTACGCAGACTTGAGTTTTGTTTTTTGTTTTGTTTGGGGGTTTTTTGTTTGCTTTTTTTGGTAAAGTTTTTGCGGCTCTCGCAACTTCATAAGGTCATAAATGAGCGCGCAGTACACATTAAACTTTTTCAGTTAATAGGAAATTTTGAATTTTCCCCAGGTGGCGGCCGAAGCCTACTCTTATCGGTTTTAGACCACCAAGGAATCTTAAACGTGCGCAACTTGCACACGGGCCCTCCAAGATTTTTCGCTCTTGTCCGAGAAGGCTAGGTGCAGATCTTTCTAACCAGAAAAACAGGGGTGTGGCTGAAAGACAGCAGTAAGAAGGAGCCAAGAAGTAGCAGTGGAAAGGTTGCAGAAAGAGTCAGGAGCCCAGAGGAGGGGCAAAGGGCGTGAGGGGGTGGGGCAGAAAGAGGAGACGAAAACAGACGATAGAACACTTCTAGAGAGCAAGGAAGGAGGTGAAAGGAGACAATTTCAGAGAAGAAAATGTTTTCGGTCGTTACCGGGGGCTTTGAATGAGAGGTCAACACCTTAACCTCTAGGCCACGAGAGCCC
>NW_004797403.1:71279-74882 GCF_000002075.1 Aplysia californica | reverse complement strand
ATATAGATGAGGCGCCTCAGCGTCGCGTTCGGAGACTTGAGTTTGATCCCCGTGTAGCAAAAATGGTTTCCAAGTATCTCTGTCTTTCTGTTGGGACTCTGTGCCCCTCTCAGCTTGAGTTGGCCCATGCAGGCAGGGTCAAAGCCTGCCTCCTAAATGATCGGAATTGTGTCGGTGGGGGCGTAAAACATCTTCGTGAAAAGAAACTGTCTCGAAAATAACATAACCTGTACAACATATCAAATAACGACGAGTGTAATCAGATCGTTTCTTAATTCCTGTTGTTGCACTTTTCCTAGCGTCTCCATACCGTGTAGCTACATGATGTTCTTACAATATTTCCAAGTTCTATCCCAGCCTTCTAAAATTACTCTTCGTCTTTTTTTTTGTTTATTGTCCTGCAATATGACACGGCTAATTTTAGGTTCATGTGCACTCGTTCACAAACAAGAACCGATCCACTTTTAAGCAGAGTTATTTTGAAAAGAACATGCCTTTTATATACGTGAATCGTAGCCAGCAGAGAAAACAACGTTTGTCATATTAAATATCACAACGTTGGGAACTGGAAAGCGATTGTTACATTTAAATTTTACAGACCATCCAATCTGGTGGGGGTTTTTTGTTTCATTTTTGGGGTACCATTTTGAAACCTTTCAAGCCTCCTGGCAGGCGTCTTATAATGGTTATGCGCTTTGGAGTCGCACGCAGGAGACCCGAGTTCGATTCTCGTTTAGTTTTAGTAAGTGATTGACGGCACTTGCAACACAATAAGGTCATATAAATGCCGAAGATTAGAGGTGTTACAAGAAAGTAACAAACACAAAAATTAGGAGGATAGATAAAGAAGATAGACGTTTGATAGGAAAGAAGAAGCAAACCTCACCAGAGCACCCACCAACCACTCACAATCTGGTGTTTGGAAACATTGTTGTTTTTATGCACGGTACTACATGGTGTGGTGGGCGAGAGGTTAGTGCACTCGTCTCCGAAGCTGAAAGTCCGGGTTCGAGCCTCGGTTCGAACACGGATTTTTTTCGCCCCCTCATGCCCTCCAAGCAGTAATGGGTACCTGACTTCGAGTTGGGGAAGTAAAGGCGGCGTGGAAAGGAACTGACCACCCTACCACAACATGCCGAAGGGCCATGAAGTTGTCTCACTAACAAGGCAATCCCCAATGTCCAGATCGGATGCGGGAACAACATTACTTTTACTACACTTCGGTCAACGTCTGACCAGTGCCTGTGGTGAAGTTGTTAGCCATGGCGCAACCTACGCTGTCGCACGCAGGAGACACGAGTTCGATTCCCGAGTGAGGAAAATATTTATCAAGTATCTCGGTTTTCTGCTCAGATATTGGTATCCATCTCAACCCAGGCTAGCCCTGACAGGTAGGGTCGGAGCCAGCCTCCTAAATAATCTAAATTGTGCCAAGGGGGCATTAAAAATTCTAGATACATGTAAATTAATCGTATTCAAGCGTTTTGGTAAAGTTTCACAAAATGGCCTTAAGGGGGGTTCAAAACTTAAAGGGCACCACTGGTAAGTCCTACTACTTTACGTTCCCTTCATTGTTTCTATCTGTCTGTCTGTCTGTCTGTCTGTCTGTCTGTCTGTCTGTCTGTCTGTCTGTCTGTCTGTCTGTCTGTCTGTCTGTCTGTCTGTCGTACTTTCCCCTACCACAAAATGACCATTACTGTCTCAATGGGCTTCCCTTCACTCAAACAAAACAAACAAACAAACAAACAAACAAACAAACAAAAGACTGACCTTCTCTGCTCACCAAAAACGCTGACATAGCTGATGCACGTTCCTTTCATTGTTTCTGTCTGTCTGTCTGTCTGTTTGTCTGTCTGTCTATCTGTTGTACTTTCTCCGAGCACAAAATGACCATTACTGTGTCAATGGGCTTCCCTTTACTCAAACAAAACAAGCAAAACAAACAAACGAACAATCAAACACACAAAAAAACATTGAGAGCTATGATCAACTGCGTACTCTCTCTCTCTCTCTCTCTCTCTCTCTCTCTCTCTCTCTCTCTCTCTCTCCTCACCTAGAGCGCTGACAGAGCTGATGCACGTCATGGTCACACTCAGTGACACGTCACCGTTGAGCAAGTAACAGAAGATATTGCTGGCACCTCCTCCCGGACACACGCCACAGGCAAAGATGCCCAACCTGACAGCCGGGTTGTCCAAGGGGACCACCTGGGAGACCGTGAAGGCAATCTGGGGAACACGGGAGGATTGAGTGAGAGTCTTCTTGGGTGGTTGGTGTGTGCTCTGGTGTGTTTTGCTTCTTCTTTCCTATCAAACATCTATCGTCCTCATCTCCCCTCCTTCTTTTTTGTGTTTGTTACTCTTTTGTAACACCTCTAATCTTTGGCACTTATATGACCTTATTGTGTTGCGAGTGTTGTAGAACTCTTACTAAAACTAAACGGAGAGTCTTCTTCATGCCATGTCTTCTGTATTCATCGATTAATTTACTTTACTTTTTCCTTCCTCTGCATGGTAACCTTAGGATGTCGAGGGGGTACTCATCGATAAAGGACTTGAATCTAAATCTCTCTGTCTCTGTCTCCCAATGTCTCTGTCTGTCTGTCTGTCTGTCTGTCTGTCTGTCTGTCTGTCTGTCTGTCTGTCTGTCTGTCTGTCTGTCTGTCTGTCTGCCTGTGTCTTTCTCTCCTCCCCCCCCCTCTCTCTCTCTCTCTCTCTCTATCTATCTATTTATCTATCTATCTCTCTCTCCCACTCTTTCTCCCTCTATCTATCTATCTCTCTCCCACTCTTTCGTTCTTTCTCTCTCCATCTCTCCCGCTCTCTCTCTCTCTCTCTCTCTCTCTCTCTCTCTCTCTCTCTCTCTCACACACACACACACACACACACACACACACTCTCTCTCTCGTACCCACGCTTCTCGCTACCACCTCTGCCCAATCAACAAAAAAAACAAACACAACCCCAAACAAACCGAGAAAAAGAAAAAGAATGATACACTTCCAAGGATCTAGGAATGAGTCTCAGTTACAAAGCCCATTTACCCAGATTATGATGCTGATGGTGCAAAGTTAGCCTACAAGACGTGAAAAGCCTGAGATGGGGGGATACTTCAGTTTCATCCACGCGACGGAAAGTGCGACTGAACTTGTAATAACATCACCATATAAACTCTAGCCCCAGCAAGCAATAGGTCGTAATATATAACAATCAGAAGACGAAGACGTCCCCGTCTCTTAAGAGCGTAAAGAAAATACGGGGTGCCCACTACGGCAGGATCGGTCCGACCGCCCGACTCGATCGCCTGAAACTGAAATCAAACACGTTTGTTTCTGAGGCGACCGAGTCAGGAAATCGGCCCGACGATCCGCCGATCCCATCCGTTATAGTGGGCACCCGGTTTAAACGTTTAAACATCCACCCAGCCTGCAAACCTCGTTCTGGGGATCTGAATCCCGGACAAAGATAGTCATTCCTGATGTCTCAGGTTACTCCACGACACTGCTTTCCCTTTGGAAGCAACACCGTGACGAAAACTTCATCAACAACTGTTTAGACTTAAGTGGGACCGATAGCCTACTTCGTTACGATGAAAAACACAACG
>NW_004797403.1:63779-66279 GCF_000002075.1 Aplysia californica | reverse complement strand
CTTTGTGCCTGCTTATTGTATTGACCCACAAGATACGTCATGACAAAAAAGTAGCATCAAACAAGCTCTGTTTTAATACTACAGACGTCGTCACAAGCAGTTCAGGTGACTGTTTTTTCTTCTTTATTAGTGTCGGATGTGCTACAAAAATAATTTTAAATGTTTAATATAAAACCTAGAGAAATTGGTGCATATTTTGGTCAAAAAGTATTCTAAAAACAAAACAAAAACAAACAAACAGAAAAAAAAAGAACAACACCATTTCTTAGTCGACATAGATTTTTAGGTGGCCTAAAGTGTGCAGTCTATGGAAATATTACATTTTTGAGGAATGGACTCACACTATGTAACTGGTGGTGGTCATAATATGTAGGCAAACAATTTCGTGAATGAGTGACAAAAACAAATCAATACAAATCAAAACAACTAAGCAACAGCTGCAATGTCCTAATTCTCTGAGATAAAAGGTGCTAAGATCCTTTTCTTTCTTTTTTATTTTTTAGGCACGACTGTCTTTCCACAAAAGGTAGAGGGAAGGTATGGTAGTAGTAATGTCTGACGTTTCAGTGGTAATCCAGAGCCAAGTAACAACTATTTCCCCCCGTGGGAATTTTTATTGGCTTTAGTGACTCTCTGCTAGGCCTGCTGACTCAGACTAGATCTATATAAATGCAGAAAGACTTGGAGTTTTGCAAGTAGAACCAAATGTACGTACAAGGCTAACAAATTTCTCACAGGATGGAGTGTTTTTATACCGTGACTCAAGCGTTCGGGCAGTGTCCAACACTGACCCATACATCTGATACTTCAACTGTGATCCTAGAAGCAGTGCACACTGTGAAAGGTTTCGTCAAATCTGTATTTGATATCGTTTCGTGTATTTGGAGACGGCGACATTTTCTTTTCAGAAGAGGCAAGAACTACTATATTGTCGCAATTTAAAATGAAATTCCCCCAAATCAATATGAGCCACGACGTGATAGAATCAGGCGCTCGTCAAATTTTGGGCATCTGGAGTTACTGGTATCATCTAAAAGATTGTTTATTTGTCTATATTTCGATGAAAATTCGACCCATTTCTCTTGAACAGAATTTGAGATATTTATGATTAAAGGAGATGGGGTCGCCTGGTTTCAGAAGTGAAATTAGGAGGAAATGAAGGTAAGTTTGGTGACTTCCAAAGCTTGAGACTCCTTTGAAGCTGTACATGTACATGTTTTGTGTCTTTAATCAACGATTTTCAGTAACCCCCGTACAAAAATGTGTTTTCTAGCGGATATAAAACGTGTTGAGCCAACAAAAGAAAATTCTTTAAAAATTGCCCCACGTAAAAAAACCCACAGGTTTCTTTGATTTCATTGTTTTGACGAGCGCCTGATATCACCATGCTGTCTCACATATGTTTTATTTTTCTGCGTCGTGATCGGGCTATATTTACGAAATTGTGGCCAAGAGCCACCTAAAAGGCTACTACATTCCACATGACATCGAGAGTTCATATCTTTTGTTTGCGTGCGGAATTCGAAAGTAAAACAGAACTCCAAGCACATCAGAGATCTATTTGATATGGTGAGCACTGGCCAGACACCACTACCAAACCCGACCCCGTCTGATCTAATCATGTAGACCGGGTCTATTTCTCAGGAGATAACAAATACGCCGCCTCGGAATTACAAAGTTTTATCTGCTCAGTATCTAGTTTGGAGAAATTTGACTTGAAAAAAAAAAAGTTTAGAATGCAATTCTTTGAATACTTTGATCATGACTGAGAATTATCTTCCGATTTTGATAGAGCCCATAGAGCAGATAGACCATATGATTTCTGACCCCATGGTCTTAGTAACTCAAAACGGCCAAAATGTCAGAATTTTGTCTTTCTGAGGAAGTAACTAGTCAGTGCTCACGAAGAAGACGGGATTTGATTCCCGCGTGGGTAGAACATTTTTATCGAGTATCCAGTATTTTTTTCACCCCCTTCTGCCCACACAGCAGTAATGGGTACCTGACTTCGAGTTGGGGAAGTAAAGGCGGCGTGAAAAGAAACTGGCCGCCCTACCACAATATGACGAATGCCCAGGAGGTTGTCTCACTAACAAGGCAATCCCCAATGTCCGGATCGGATACGGGAACAACTTTACTATATTTATCGAGTATCTCAGTCTTTCTGAGCGGAAAATTTAATCCTCTCAGCTCGGCTAGACCATAACAGGCAGGGCCGGAAGCCCGCCTCCTAAATTGTCTAAATTGTGTGGGTGGGTGAGTTTAAAAAAACTATTTTAAAAAAATTTAAAATCGACTAGTCTATGCTCTGGCGTTCATATGACCTAATGCAATTGCGAGCGCCGTAAAACCTCTTCTAAAATTAAAACTTAAGTCTATGCGTGGGTGGTTGGTGGGTGCTCTGGTATGGTTTGCTTCTTCTTTCCTATGAAACATCTATCGTCCTTATCTCCCCTTCTTTTTTTAATGTTTGTTCCTCTCTTGTAACACCTCTAATCTT
>NW_004797403.1:30090-61179 GCF_000002075.1 Aplysia californica | reverse complement strand
ATATTATTATATTAAGCATGTAACTGAACATGATCCCTTACCTCTGAAAATAGTGACTTTGCTATTTTTTTCTTCGCCTGTCCTTCATTTGCTCCGCAAATATTTCATGAAGATATTTTGCCAGCCACATCAGCTTACAATGACAATTTATCAAGATGGAATATCGCTGGGAAGTCCCACAAAATCGCCACTTATCAGTTTCTGCACAGTTTTTCAGTGGTTTCCATTTAAAAAAAAATATTTAAAAAAAAACCTACCCAACAAGTAGTAGATCTAGTAGTAGTGTAGGCCAACAATGTCTCTCTGGAAGGTTACACATGAAGTACAAAATTCCATTTCAGGCTAACTGATTCTAGCAAGTGACAATTACATCTCTAGTGAAGCCTGAATGCCTGATGTGCTTCAGTTTGTGAAGCCTCAAATGAAACCTCTTTCACCTGGTTATGGGTATGGTGAACAAAAGTGAAATACTTGGAAAATGCAAAAATAGGGCCATCTCGAGTTCTGCTGAGCAAGACAATGTATTATAATAATCTTTACTCTTTGCAACATTGCCAATGGTTGTCAGCGTCATATCCATTGTTTGATAAAAATGAATCCAACTTGAAGACATCTCTTTCTTTAAATATATTCATTTCATCAATATCTGCAGCTCTAGAAGAAGCTGAACTTGTTGCAGTTGCTCTCTTTTTTTGGAGCTGGTGTGCCACAACATGATGATGGTACTTCTGGAAATATTGTTGGAGACTCTGTAGGCACCATAAATCTTCCAGCCCGTGTCAACGGCACATCAGGTTTGAAGTGCTGAGAGCAAACTCCCATATATTATAATCCGTGACTTCTTCTACAATTAATTTTGGAACACTTTTGATCCACTTTTCTTTTTTTCCGTACCTTTTGGAAATCTATATTATTGTTATTTTGCATCTCCCTTTTTGCTGGCATAACCACTTCTACTGCCCCATCCCCTACACTTTCTTCCCATGTTCAAATGTTGCTCACACGGTTCATTGCGCTGAAACTGAGACGTCAGCTGAAAACTTATTCACAGTAACTTGAGTAACAGTAGATTCTAGTAACAATAACATTCAAGATGAAAGAAAACCAGAATCTGGGCTTTTGGGCGGAACACTAAAACACATAATATAAGCAGAAATTTAATCCTTAGAATTGAGTGTAGTGAAAATACATCCAAACGAAAAACAAAACCGTGTACACCAAGAGGACTGAATGAAACAATGAAGAGGCTAGGAGATTAGACAGACTAGACGGCTACACACTACACACATTACTATTACGCTATCGGCACGCAAAAGCGCAATGCAAAAATGTTCAATCACCTGTTTACGTATTAGTATTAGAACATCTGCCTATCGCCGCTTTTCGCATTTAATTATTGCTTTTCACATTGATCCTCGATAAGATAAGGACCGGTCTCGAGGCGAGCTTATCAAGATAAGGTCGTCCACCCCGGCCCCCAATGCCGGAGCTAGTCGTGCGGGCTGTATGGCCTGGACTGAGAAGGCCAAGATGTAGGCCCATCTTAACTATCTCAGTGCTTTAGGAGTCAGACTTCGACAATGCTTGTCAGGGCCAACCCGAACTGAAAGGGATACAATATCCCAACAGAAAAACCGAGATATCGATACTCGATAAATCGATAAAATAATTAACTCCACCCAGGAATCGAACTCGGGTCTCTTGCGTGCGACAGTGAGACACCTAACCGTTACATCACAGACACCGGTAAGCAGTTACAGTTAAGCGCTCAAACACTAGCCGAACATATTGAACTTTCGTCTTCAATAGCCGGGTAACCATATTATAATAATACCATTTCCACCTTGGTGAAGTGAGGAAAATTCTTGTAAAGTGCCTTTCTCAAGGACACAATGTTGAGCCCCTGACGGGGTTTTAACCCATTACCTCTTAGTCACGAGCCTGAAAACCTTACCGCTATACTAAAGATTCTTTACTACACGATATTTGACTATACCACCGACACCACAAATATACGTTATGCAGAGTGGGGACATTAGGTACTCGTCAACATACAGAAATCGGAGAAACAGGCATTTTCCCGCCAGTCTGGACATTTTTACTGAATTTTTATTTTTTGACTCAACCTCCTTTATTTTCTTATAAAACCACGTTTCCATGTGAATTTTACTGAAGAACGTTGATTAAAGACACAAAACGCGGTACTTGTTTATACCAGAACCTCCCGAAAACAACCGAAACCTCCCGAAACCACACAAAAAACCACCCGAAACCACCCGAAACCACACAAAAAACCACCCGAAACTACCCAAAACCTCCCGAAATCACCTGAAACCGTCTCAACATTTCTATGATATGATGTTATTTGCTATGCTATCTATCGCTCTGTGGAGAAAATATTCTGTCGGCTGGTTTTTGGTTCTTTTTACTCTATTCTTTATTTTGTTTTAACTGATGAGCGACTGCTCAGGTAACAATTAATAGCCTGTACTTCTTAGAATTTTAATTAGTGTTATAGTGGTATTCAAGTAGGCCTATAGATTTTCACATAATGTTATGATGCGTTATTTAATTTCTGTTATCTTGTGCATGTTGTGAAGTATTCTAAGGAGAAGTGACCATGAAGTGACCCCTAAAATATTTTTGGGTGAAATTATAAAAAAAACTTGGGTTATCACTTATTATATAATATATTTCCAGGATATTTCCTGGACAAAAGTCCAGAAACGTATGTAAGATTTTTTGCACCCTAAAGTTGTGTTTGAAGGGATTTTAGAGCAGAGGGTAGAGACTTTTAAAAAGAAAATAATTGCCACTTTTTTTCTCAAAAGGCATGTTTTACTCAGCTTATATGTTTCAGTTTTAGTAGGAAACGTTCATTCTATTTCTACTGTGTTAATATTATAAAAAAGTTGCCATGTTCGAGTTTAAAATATAATTTTACGGTTTCTAATTGGAAAGAGAACTATTTTGGCCTTTTCTGACTTTTATCGGCCGTTTTCTTAAAATGCTATTTTCACACATTTTATCCCTTTTTTTTGCTGTATCTTATTCGATTTTAATGTAACTTTCACAAAATGTTAACCACCCCTATTTCTAGAAACTGTTTTGAGAAATGTTTGATTGTACATGTAGCTTATTTTGATAAATGGCGTCAGAACGTGATTTTTCCCCTTTTTTCAGTTATGCAATAAGCCGAATTTTTAAAGTCCCGTAGAATGAAAACTAAAGCATATACCACTAATTCCCCAAGACAATTTTTAGATATGTTCTTTTCCTATGTACATGCCAAAAAAAAGTGTTTGAAATGAAAACAAATAAGTCAAACCAAGTGAAATATTGTCTCTTATATTTAATGCTATTGCATTGTGTTTTTTTTATAGTTTAAATCATTTTTTCAGGATCAAGAAGTGTCCAAGTGGGTGGTTGGCGGGTGCTCTGGTGTGTTTTGCTCCTTTTTTCCTATCAAACATCTATCGTCCTTATCTCCCGCCTCCTTCTTTTTTGTGTTTGTTGCTCTCTTGTAACACCTCTAATCTTCGGCACTTGTTTGACCTTATCGTGTTGCAAGCGCAGTAAAACACTTACTAAAACAAAAGAAGAATCCAAAAACGATAATATTGTATTACAGATCAAGATTTTTTCCACAGAGCGATAGATAGCATAGCAAAATAACATCATATCATAGAAATTTTGAGGAGGTTTCGGTTGTTTTTTGCCTGGTTTCGGTTGTTTTCGGGAGGTTTCGGTTGTTTTCGGGAGGTTCCGGTATAAGCAAGTACCCCACAAAACGTATGTCATTTTTCAGATTTCAAAGACTCTTTAGCTCTTTGGCGGCCATTTTCTCGCTAATTTCGCCACCAAAACAAGGCGATCTCACTTCCTTCAAATGCTGAGATATCTTGAGTTCTATTCAAGATAAATATATATTTATTTCATTAGAAGCATGGCAAAAAATCAGCTTTCAGATGATACCATTAACTTCAGATGCCCAAAAATTGATGAGCGCCTGATTCCACCGGTGCTTTGTCACTGTCATAGTAGTGTCTACAGGGGCTCTCGTGGCTAAGAGGTTAAAGTGTTCGCCTCTCATTCAAAAGTCCCGGGTTCGAATCCGGGTAGCGACAAAAAATGTATCTCTCTAAAATTGTCTCCTTTCACCTCCTTTCCTGCTCTCTAGCAATGTTCTGTCGTCTGCTTTCGTCTCCACTTTCTGTCCCTCACCCCTCACCTCCTCTGCCCCCCTCCTTTGGGCTCCTGACCCCTCCTGCAGCCTTTCTATAGTACTCCTTGGCTCCTTCTTACTGCTGTCTTCCAGCCACGCCCCTGATCTTCTGGTAGGAAAGATACAACTAGCCTTCTCAGACAAAATCTCGGAGGTCCCGTGTGCAAGTGCAAGCTGCGCACTTAAAAGACCCATTGGTGGTCCAAAATCGATAAGAGTAGGCTTCGGTCGCCATAGCGGCAAAATTCAAAATTTCGTACCAACCGAAAATGTTTAATGTATGTCCCTCGCACTCATATGAACTTATGTAGTTGCAGGCGGGGTAAAACACTTACCTAAAAAATAATAATAATAAAAAAAGGTAGTCTAGTGTCGTGTCTACCTTAGTAAACATGAAGAAATCTCTATGATTAAAGTAAAACACGAGTGACATTTACAATATTATTATTTCTGAACCCAGGAAGCGTGTCAATGTAGTTTGGGGTATTAATAGACCTCGATCTAGATTTGTAGATAGGCAAATAATATCATGCTGAGGTATTGATCGGTTTCCTAGCCTCCGTTAGACCCCTCGGTATCTTCATTGAATTGATCTTGCTGTTAAATCACTCTGAAAATGAAATACAGAAAAAAACAAGTTTGTCATTATCGAACTAAGTCGTGTACTCCTGTATAGGTCAGGTCTTGATGTCATAAAGAACAGCAAGAGAAATGCGATGTTTAAGTGTCTCAACCAGACTGAGTTGAGAGCCCGGAAACTCAAATTATTTCAATTTTTTAAACATTAACCTCCATCTGTTTCCCAGTTTGAACGCGTCAGTCTTGCAGTTAACGGCGGAAAAGCCTGGTTGTTTGCACTTCACTTTTACGCAAGTCTGGATAGTTTGAGCTTGCTATCATCAAGTTATTAAATGCTAATCTAGTACTTCAGTACGGCGACTTAAATTGGCATTTGGACCTTTCAGGAAGTGAAGTACATGGTTAACCCCCCCCCCCCCCCCCCCACACACACACACACATACACAACTTTCATATTCATTATGAATTTTGTAATATCACTCGTAAATGCTCTCGTATAGATGGAAGACAGTCAAATTATGGTCCATGAAAATGGTAATTGTTGAAGATGTTTGTCATAAGAATATTTACCAGCAAGTGAGGAACCAGCGCAGCTACTCTTTTTTTGTTGGATGTAGGTTGTCTTTGTCACAGGCAGGAGATGTCCTGCAGGCTCTGCGGGTTATAGCCCATTTTTTCAGTACTGTGGGAACATTTAAGCCATGTCGTCACGTTGTTTATTTAAACGTGCAACTTTTAAGCATGCAACAGTTAACATCCCTTGAGTTAAGTTTACTTAAGCCGAGCAGTCTTTGTTCTAATGCTGCTCCTTTTTTTTTTCTAAACGGACTAAGCCGTGCGTGTTAAAGTAATATTATGCACCGTGTGTGTTGTTTTACTGTTTAATAACAACTGCACCAGCATTTCTACCGTTTGCCTTTACTTTGCTGAGCAAGGAGCTTTTGCTGGTTTGTTTCTTTTGACGAAGTTGGTTTGGTCTGGTAAGTTTTACGGCGCCCGCAAATTCAGCATAATACAAACACGATAGTACTCGTAATATGAGCGCGCAGGATTCGAGATAGTGATTTTCACGTTAGTTCACAGTATGAACTGGTTTCACTTTGCAAAGTTTGAAAGGTTGAAGTTGTTAAAAATCCATTGTAAATTTCAGTTGTAAAATTATTAATTACTTTACTTACTTAATTATTTACTCTGTCCATATACCGTCAGGTACATACAGTGGCGGACTGGGTCTTAAAACCGGCCCGGGCATTTGTCATCCGTACCGGTCCACTAAAGCCTAATAAAACATGCAAAGCCAACATGTTTCTAAGCCTCCATACTATTATTATGTTACTATTTAGAGCACAGAAACCGACGAAAACACCCATGTTGTATTTGTGTGTGTTTGGATGTGAGCATATGTGTGCGCGCATATTTGTGTGTGTAAGCAACTTTGTAATACAACATACATGTCGTACAACAAAATCAAAACAACATTAGCACAAGAACTCAGCCCAGAGCATACTTAAGAGAGTAGATGCCTGCGAAGTTCTTTGCTATTGGTGGCCACAGCATCAATGGTGCCTTCATTGTCCAGTTTGGTCAAGATCTCCTTTTCCACTGACATCAGCATAAATGCCTCAAGATGTTCTAGTGTCATTGTGCTTCGGAGACGGGTTTTGATTCTCTTCAGGGCTGAAAACGACCGTTCGCATGCAACCTGCGACACAGGCAGGGTTAGTAGTAGCTTGTAAGCAACTCCAATGCCTTTGTAAACATCGGTGAAGAGGTTCAACTTGAGTACCACCTTGTAACAGCAGAGAGGGCAAGCTTTGCATGAGATACATGTAACAGTGGAACTTGAAACACTTTGTGTTCTCAGTTCTTATTCACAGTCAATATCGCTGTCTTTCCCCTCTCAGACTCACAGTGGTCTGCAACTGACTGCTTCAGTGATTTCCATCGTTCTCCAAGGCTTTGCAATTCTGTTCGCAACCCTTCAGCGGTGACGCTGTCGTCAAATCTCAGTAAATACTTTTGCAGCTCTTCCATAGCCTCTGATGGGACTTCACCACAGTTTCTTGGATTAAGAAGGGACAGGTCAGCAACCAATCTAGGTGCTGCAGATCCTTTAAATCTTTGTTCAATTATGTTAACAAGCATGTCTTCAATTCGAGTGTAAAGTTCAACACGATATTTCTTCATTGGGCCAGCTGTTGATGTAGCTTCGTCTGTACAGAATTCATCATCCATTCGCCTGCGTCGTCTTTGCCGCTTCAAGGGAAACGACTTTTCCATGAACGAATCTGACCCGATCTACTCCAGTGCATCATTCACGCACTGAACAAACTTTGCAGCTGCATTTTGAGAAGCTTCGAAGTCCGCCCTGAGGGCCTACATGTTTGACAGCAACTCCGCCACCATCTTGTATATAGTCAAAAGATCAAATTGCAGATACTTAGGTAGGGCTGTTGCGTGTGAAAATATTTGCAGATACACTTGCGCTGTGAGAATTGTTTCAAACTTGAGTTTGTATCAATTTATCCTCGTACTTTAGTTTTAACGACTGCTTGGGTGTTGTCAGCAACAAGTTTAGCGTTGAGGCTGGTGATCACTTCAACAAACAGAGCTTTGGGTGGATTGTTGAAAGAACCAAACACCTTCCTTAATAAAGGCAGCATCTTTTGACCACCATCTTGTCTCACCAATGGTTCTCAAACGCTTCATAGTTGTCGAGTGCCTACTCAAGGTGTTCTTCCGCTGATACGACTCCCAAAAGAACACTGCAATGTCGTTAATCAATGTATAGCAATGCACTGTTCACTACAGCACTTGTGGCCTCCGAAACAACAAGATTCAATACATGGATCTGCATTGTAGCTTTGTTTGAAAGAAGAGTACTGAAACCTCTATGCATGTTTGCTGCACCGTCAGTTGCGTTCCCAACGCATTGTTTGAGGTCAAGATTCAACCCTTGCATAACTTCCGAAACATTATGCACAAAAGCGTCGCCGGTTGTTTCTACGCACTTCACAATGCTCACCAGTCTTTCTTGAATGTTGCCAGTTTTATCCACATATCGAACGACAATGGAGCATTGGTTTTGAGTTATAATGTCCTGCGTTGTGTCAATTTCCGCAACAAACATGTCTGTTATTTCTTCCGAAATGAAGTAACGGATCTTATCCCGTATAACCGTGATGATAGAATTCACAGTAGTTCTGGACAAAAAAGAAACAAATGAGCCTCTGCCTTTCGAACTGTTTGCCTTCTCATTTTTTGTCTTGCTGTTATGGACTACGCGAGAGAGGTGATCAGCTGTGCATGAATCGTATTTGCGTAGCAACGTAACGATTTCCTGGACAGTACCATGGTCAATTTCTGGATTGTCCAAAGTGTAGGCTGCCTCATCCGTACTTCCTCTGTAGCTTAGCCCCTTCTTGCTTATGAGTTTAACAACATCCACAACTCGATTCATCACTTGCCGTTTCTTTCTGACTTCATCACAGTAGTCCTTCGCCAACATGTGAGACATGCTTGATTGTTTTTATCAACCAGGTATGCTGTTGAGCATTGCAGATGCAAAGACGAACGTTAATGCTGTTCCATACGAGAATGTACATGCCGCCAGTCTTTATTTCCCTTAAGAAACGCAGATGTGTCTGAAGTGGCAGAAAACACCAAGCAGACAGAACAGTGAAGTGCATGGGAGTCTTTGTTGTAAGACTGCCACCATCTGTCTTCATGAATGAAACATCTTTGCACCACTCGATTGTCTTTCTTCTGACATGAATGATGATTCCAAAACAACTTTTCTTCTTCTGTGCATGGTTTCTTAAAGTAGTCAATCCCCAAATCTTTACTTCCTGTTGATTCAAGTTCAGTATGTGCAGTCTGTTCTGTGCTAGCCACGGGCAAAGCTTCCATTTCACTTGTTGGTTTAATAGTTCTCATTTCATCTGATGATGGTCCAGCTTCACCTGCTGATAGATCAGCAGCAGCTGCCAATCCACTACTTTCGTCAACTTGGTAAAAATCAGTTGTTTCATCTGCTGAAGGTCCAGCTGCATGTGCCTTTTGCCACATTTTCACCGATTACAGGTCCCTTTGCATCAGCGCTTTTAAACAGTGGCAACATATTTCGGCATTTTGATGAACTTTCAGACAGTTTCTTTTTCTTTCGTTCGCGTTCTTTCTCCTGATCTCCTTTTCTTCTTTTGTGGTTTGACTTATCCATTACCACTTATCCATTCAGACCTACCTTTGCAGTAATCTGAAGACAATTTTCAAAATCAAGCGGCCCACTTTGTCCTTTCAACACCGGCCCACTTTGTCCCTTCGGCCCGGCCCAGGGGGCATTGCCCAAATGCCCATAGGCCAGTCCGCCCCTGGGTACATAAAGTGGAGAGCAGTCGACGCCACGCTTGTCTGTCCCTGGCCGCGTCCTCCAATTTCGGCCAATCAATTTTCTTTTTCCAGTTGATTTCCAATACAATGTCTGATAGTGCAATCTTGTCTTCGGCATTCTTAGAACATGTCCTAGATATGTCTATTTACTCCTTTTTATGGTTGTGTTGATATCTTCAATTCCAGCTCTTTCCAACACTTTATTATTTGTTATAAATTCATTTCATTTTATTAGTGATATTCTTCGTAAACATTATGTTTGGAAGCTTTTTTTTATTTTCGTCGAAATGTTTTGCTTGTTTTCCATATCTCTGAACCATACTTCAATATAGCCAAAATATTGCTATTATTTATTTTTTTAAATTTCGGCTTCAATGAAATGATCTTTGACTTCCATATTGTATTTTTTAACTTGGCAAAAGCATGTTTAAGTCTTTGGTGGACGTCGTCAAGGCAGTCTGCAGTTTTGGGTATAATACTGTTAAGGTACTTGAATTTACTAATTTCTGAAAGGGTTTCTCAACACATGTAAAGAATAACGGGCGCAGTTTCTGATGATAGTCGTAAATACTTTACTTTTTCTTTCTTCTATCTTATACAACGAGGTGTCGAGGGGAGACTGCTGCAATTGTCGGTGTGCTGATTTTTGGATCAGTTATTCGCAAGTTTAAAATAGCACCTACAATTTTTTTAAAGGACAGACCAACGGTCTTTATAAAATTGAGTATTCTGTTAGGACTAATTGTGGAGAACAAATTCTTTAAATTAGTGCTTCTAAAATATTTCTATCAGATTTCTCCAAAGTTTGAACGTTTAATTAGGATAATGAGCCTGATTGACCGACGCCCCCACCCCCCTAGAAAAAGTAAGAAAAATATATAAATAAAAAATAGACAAATAAAAAATAAAACAACAACAACAACAAAATAAATAAATAAAATTACCAGCCCCAGCCCCACGTTTTTCCACCTCTCTCCCAGAACGTATTTATGTGTCAGAGAGGTGTGTATGATACATACTCGTAGTCTAGTGAGGGTAAATTCATGTATTTTGTAGAGACCTGAAAGTTTTCGCGTCCCAACTAAAACAATATATATTGGAGTTTTTTATTCGTTTGTTTGCTCCGGTGTTCCTCCCACAGACTGGAGATGTAGCGTTTGACATTTTCTAAGGTCTGTCTATGAGAAGGTGTTATTCGTTGACCCCAACCTGGGCACACGGAATCTTTAGGGAAAAGGTAGACCTGTTCGTTTCGTCAGATGCCTGCATGGCTAGGTAGTCATGTAAATATAATCTGCTTTCCTTGCTCGGTCAAGAAGCGACTCCGTAACTGAAGTTCAAAGATTAATGTTCAAGATTTGATAGTTAAAAATTGGTAAGAGATGCGAGGCAAGACAATGAGTTTGACAGAATTAGAAATAACGATTTTGGAAGTTTTCTACAGAGTCCAACGACAGGCCAATACAATAGCGACCTCTGCAGAGAAAAAATGGCTCCCGGACTCGTAATCGAGAGATTGCAGGTTCGGGGGGGGGGGGGGGGGTTTGAACCTCAGCTCGGTCCGACGTTGTGTCCTTGGGAAATGCACTTTACACGAATTTCCCACTTGGCTCGGTCCTTCCGGAGATGGACGTTAAACTCGGAAGTCCCGCCTCTTTAATAATCTAAAAGTGTTGATAGGGGCGTTAAACCTAAACCATCTCTCGTAACCAGAAAAAAACGAAAGCCTACGGATGAAGCCTCTTCTGTTGAGTGCTGTTTGTGGATAGAGCAGCGGCGCCTACAGCCGGGTCCGATTTAGAGTCATCGGTTCGGTTCTCTCTGCATTCGGGTATTGTCGGATGAGGGTTCTTTTTTTGTTGTTGGCGGTTTGAAAGGTTTCCTGTCAGTGCACGGTTTGTTGTGTGCTGTCAGGTCATTTGTCTTGGTGAGGTGCCATGTTAGGAGTTCCTGAAAAAGAAATTTCTCTGTTATCTTTTTCTACGAATTGTAGGTTGTCAAAGTCCTCAAGGACTCTCTCTCTGAGTCCGAAAGGCTTGACAAAATTGTCGTTTTTCTTATATCTATCCTTTAATCTCAGACGAGTTTGAAATACACAGTCGTGAGCTGGGTTCTCAGGGGTTGAAATTTGCTTTCCAACGTTGTGCGGTGAAAGCATCTTTTAACGCCCTGGGAATGATATGCTATGGAGGCTCTCCATAGGAGATGTGAGGAAAGATCCCAAGGACAAGCGGAGGCCCTGGTTCTGCTCGAGGTCTAGCATCTTTAAAAGATGTGGTCTTGCAGATCCATCATCTTGACGTCCGTTGTCAAGCTCGGATCTCACGAGAGAACGGAAGAGGTGGTTAGAGGGTTAGAGTCTCTGACCCTCTCCAGATAGGACAACATTTTTAGAAGATCCAAGGCTGTCTGGCACCCCACGAGGAGGTCTTTGATTTGAGGGATGAAAGTTTATGTTCTGTCGAAAATTAGTACAAGAACACGTGCCTGGTGCTGTACGGGAATCCTTTCCCCATATAATTATGTCAAATCTGGTAGTAGTTCACGTTTACTGGTCCTACAGACGTGCACTACAACGTCTTTGACGGAGAAAACTTGAAACTTGAAACCATTATCATTTGCCAATTATCAAGTTTGAACAGCTGCGTCTGCAGCTGTGTTTTCAAAGGACATATCTGAGGATTTCTTGATCGGCAGCAAAGAAAGTCTGATATGTAAAGAGCTGTCTGTATTGTTTTTAGAGGGCCTGGATGAGTTCATTTCAATTTCAAAGACAAGAGGAAAATGGGTGCGCAGATGTGGATCGGAAAAGGAAGATCCGACACGAACCTGAAAAAAAACCGGTTGTGTAAAAATGTTCCATCGAAGTCTGGGAGATGGACGCGTATTTCTGAGAATGCCGTACTTTCAGGCTGGGACGGAAACTTTTTCTGGTTTTAAAAATATGACGCTCATGTGGCTTCCTTCAATAAAAGTCCCATGCATAAAAGTATTCAGGAGATTAAGATAATCTAGGGTGGCTCGAGATTTTCAGAACGCTCACTGTTGATTACTTTGTGAGTTTGTGGTTTTGTGGTTTCAAGAAGCTACATAAGACGTTTGATGGCCATTTTTTCCTATAAATTTACATAGACAACTCTTTTTGCTTTGTAATTGGAAGGATTTGTGTGCTCTTTGACTGGTTTAGGGATAGGAATAGAAGTGACAAGACGCCAGGAGTCGGGGAAATTTTGCGACTACCACATTCCATTTTAAGTATTATTCTTAAAAAGTGTGGAAATACGTCTGATAATTACTTGATTGTGTGTTTAATCTGGAAACCAGGCTGCATTGCTCAGGCCTGAGATGCAGGATTTGAGTTCTTCTAATGTGAAGTCGGAGTTGTAAGGTTGGGTTTTGTTAAAGCTAAATGTAAGTGTTATTGCTCGCTGTTGGTTTTGAGGTTATGAAAGGAGTTGTTGTAGTTGGTTTTGGAGACACAATTTTGTGAAAGAGGTAATGCTGTAGCGTTTGGATTTATTCTTTTTTTGGTGTTTCTTCTGTTTTGCCCTTCGGCTTTTGGACACAATGGATGGTACATGTGGGTTTTTTTTTTCTTTTAGTTTTCTGACAATTTAAAGACTATGTTGATTGAGATTTGGTTGTTTATTTTTTATATTAATTATTTTCTAACATATTTTTTCTCTCAGTTCGAGCCCCTTTTTGGGTGGATCCAGGGAACTAGACTTTGTTCTTCTGGAGTGCTGTAGATGTTTTTGGAAAGTGATTTTAATGTATTTCTAAAGAGGATTTCATGACATTTTTTGTAGTTAATGTCAGAAGTGGGGCTTCAGAATTGAAAGTAAATACTTTGACCTATCTATGTTCGTCCTCCACAGCGCCATGACGATGTCAACAACCACAGCCTCGTTTCCTCAGCTGACCAGCATGACGTCATCCCCAGACAGGGAGATGTCCGGCATGGTCAGCCAAGATGTCTCAGATTGGATCAGGACCGTTGTAGGTGTTTGGTTGTGCTCCCTCCTCTCAGCACTAGGTATCACCACCAATGCTCTAGTCATCGCTGTCTTTGCCAAACAAGGTTTCAAAGACAGTATGGCAATCTCCATGACCGCCATAGCTGTTTGGGACTTTCTAAAGTGTGTCTGTTGTCTGATAGGACGGTTGTACTGGGTCATGGGGTTAACGGATCCTCCCTTAGGGCAGATGTGGGCCGACGTGACGGCGATCTTATTGACCTACTTACACAGTTTTATGGGGTTCGTCTCTTGCGCTCTGGCAGCCTACGTGTCCACAGAGCGATGCTTGTGTGTAAGCATGCCCTTTAAGGTCAAGGACATATTCACTAGAAAGTTGACCATTATTATGATGGTCGTCATCTCAACAATTGTCCTTGGTTCTTTTATGGTTGTATTTGCTCTTTGGGAAGTCAGGGTGAACTTTGACCCCGTCCGTAATACAAGCACGACCACCTTAGTCTTCAGCGATTTCCGCCGACAACATGGCGTGTCTGTATTGCTGTACTACAACATTGTTAGTATCTTTTGGCCGCTATTAAGCTTTGTCGTTATTGTTGTCAGTGCAGTTATTATCACACATCACTTACAGAAATCTTCAGAGTTTAGAGGGAAGAATGTCAACTCCCAAGAAAGTCAAATGTCGGCGAGGGATTTGCAGGTCATCAAAATGCTCATCGTCATCATTGTAGTTTATATCGTGAATCTGTTTCCTCGAATTGTCCAGTATTTTGCCAGGTTCGTTGAGCCCGAGTTTTACCTCGGAATGAGATATCATAACCTATTCATTGTGGTCATAAATGTTGTATTCATTTTTGACTTTGTCAACGCGTCCACTAATCTCTTCATTTTTGTGACCATGAGTTCAAACTTCCGAAGCACTTTTGTGGACATGTTTGGAGACTGGTGGGTTATACAGAACAAGAAAGACAAGTGTTAGTAGTCGAAACTGTTTTTTAAAAATATATTTAAAGCAAATTGAACCCCCCCCCCCCCCAAAAAAAAAGAAGAAAAACCCAAAAAATAAAACAAACAAACAAACAAAACAATAAAACAAACAAACAAACAAAACAGCAACAACAACAAACAAACAAAACAAACAAAACTCGCCAAGAACAACCATTAATAATGCCTTAATTTCAGAGGTTAAAAAGGGCAACCTTGATCCCCTGATTGCACTGGACCTAGACTGTCAGAGAACGGTTAGTATAAGAACGTATAGCACTGGACCCTTACTCGTGGCAGGTTGAAGAAGACGGCAAAGTACACCTGTGCTGGCACTCTCTGGTGCAACAAGTACCTATAGCATTAGCATTGGATAACGTTGAGGCTCAACCACCTTGCAAAACAGCTCTCTGACAAGCAACACACAACATAGCCACCTTCTAAACCACCCCCTCCATCGCATTTAATTTTAAGCGAGCTAGTTCAGAAGTGTATTTCCATGTCTTTGTGTTTGTGAGTTTGTGAGTGTGTGAGTGTGTGAGGATGGGGTGGGGACTGGAGGAGGATAAATGTGTGTGTGTGTATTTACGTGTGCGTGTGTGTGTGTGTGTGTGTGTGTGTGTGTGTGTGTGTGTGTGTGTGTGTGTGTGTGTGCGTGTGTGTGTGTGTGGGTGTGTGTCTGTGTGTGTGTGTGAGGGGATGGTAATAACATGAAAACGTAATTGTGAGACAAAATTTAGATGATCCAACCAAGATGAGTATGATATAGCATCCCTTTAGACAGACCTAAATATATTTAGCCTACAAAATATAATGTACTCGCTTAAAACATTTCCTTGACTCGAGAATCGAACTCGCATCTGTGAGTCGTTGGCGGCTGCTCTGGTGTGGTTTGCTTCTTCTTTCCTATAAAAAATCTATCGTCTTTATTTCCCCTTCTTGGTTTTGTGTGTTTGTTACTCTCTTGTAACACCTCTAATCTTCGGCACTTATATTATATGACCTTATTGTGTTGCAAGTGCCGTAAAACTCTTACTAAAACTATTTTTAAAAACTCCCATCTTTCATTTTTATGTGCAACGGCTTTACACGATAAGCACCAATATCAATAACATTAAGTCATGATACAGGACAAGAGTCTAACAGAATACCACGTAACAGTCGTGACATCCTGCTACCTGGTCTGCTTATTTTATTCAAACTATTTTTTTGTGTTTTGCGTAGGAGGAAAAGGGGGCGTCTAATTTATTTGTCCTTATATACATTTGTTCTCCTTGTTTTAGGGGAAAGGGGGAACGGGGGAGATTTTACTGCAGCCAAGAAGAGGTGGACTATTTTTGTGTGAATTGTAGTTCAAAAGATTTATTCTATAGTGATTTTCCCTGTTGCAGAACCCAAACTTTCTCACGATACATTTTTTTTCAACCTTTAACAAGAGCCCGGGTCTCTACTAAAGTCTTTCCTATCCACTCAATTGTGTTATTTTTCCATCGTTTTTTTTTTTGTCTTCCTCTCTTTCGTCTCCTCTCTACTGTCCATTATGGAACAGTCTCCGAATGTCACTTGCAATAGGCCCTTGATGTCTCAGTTTCCTTTCATTCGCTGATATGAAAAATCATCACTGATCAGAGGGCTTGAGGTTATTACTCCTAACAGTTTACGGGTTTTGGACAGTTTCTTTTGTAAGGTGAAGAGGGAGGTAGTAGAAAGAAAATTCCTATTGTACAAATTACTGTGAAAGTCAACCCAGTACGTGTTACAAACAAATAAAAAGTAAATTAAGTGTACTTTGGTTTGAGACAAAAATTATGTTATATATGTGTATGATGCCTCATTTGCATATCTGGCCTCTTGGCCTACTTATTTCTTTTCTCATCGTTACATTCATGAAATATATGCAAATATGGAACAAAATTATTATTGTTTACAACGAAATTGATTGTATTTTAATTCATGTCGAGGAACATTCAATTCTATAAAGTTTACATGACGTTTGTGTGATTTTAGACCAATTAGCAGGGATGATAAATACATTAGTGGCATGACCTACCAGTTCAAATTTGAAATGCAAACAAGAGGTCACGTTACCTAACAATAACATTATGAATTTGTTAAGGCTCTTGTGATTGCAATATCTTACTTTGAAATAATGGGTACTGAACAGTTTTTGTTTTTTTAACGCAAATAGCAGATTTTACCCATCTCACGTGCATGTTTAACATACGTTTGATATTTCTATGAATAGAAGCATAGAACATTTCTCTGATATATGCCTATTGCTTAAGGATCATCCAGTGGGTGGTTGGAGGGTGATCTGGTGTGATTTGCTCCTTCTTTCCTATCAAACATCCATTGTCCGTGTCTCCCGTCCTTTTCGTGTTTGTTACTCCCTAGTAACACCTCTAATCTTCTGCACTTATATGACCTTATTGTGTTGCAAATGCCGTAAAACTCTTACTCAAACGGAGGATCCTCCAATTGGCTCCCAGACATTGCTATTCGAAACGCAGGGGCATATCAGTCCTGTGATAGCTTGTAAAAGTGAATTCGTAGTTTTTGGGTTGTTATTTTTTTAAAAGAAAAGATTTCAAAATGGCGGGCAGATGGGAATGATTTAAGCAAAATGCAACTCCCATTAGAATAAGAGAAAAATCTTGTTTTCTGTTGTTGTTGTTGTTGTTTTTGTTGGGGGGGGGGGGGGGGGGTTAATTCACCAAAATCAAGTCTACACTTCTAAGTTGAAGTACCAATTTTGGTAAATTTGATTGAAAAAATATAAGATTTAATTCCTCCTAAAGCCGTTGAAATTTTTATTGAATTATCTGAATAATAAAAAATAGAAAAAACTGTAAGGGGATAACACGTTCGATTTATTTATGATGTCAAAGTAGGAAATGCCAAAGTTGTCAGAGCGGCGTTGCACCAAAGATAGTACATAACAAGATGGGCCACTCAGCCAGAAAAGTGTCCGCCGGAAGTTCGCTCTTTTCTTCAGATGGCGCTGCAGTCTGTTTTGAAACTCTCTTTCGTTTTTCAAGAAGAAGAATATGAATAGCACCTCCTTGCGTGCAGAGATCGACTGCTGTTCATCAGCAGTTCGGGTTCGTTCAGTGCGGAGTTTTAGTTGTTGTTTTTTTTAATGACCTCTCGTTTTTCATTCTAAAGGCAACTTTTACGAAGAAAACGATCACCCCTTCATCCGGAAAAGGTTTTTTTTGTCAGCGTAACCATCTTTAAAAAAAAGCGTTCTTCCGAAATTTATTAAAAAACTTGCTAGTTTCACTTTGATTTTTTAAAATACAAGTAGGGTAACTCTGTTCACAAAGGGTGCGCATTTGCGAAGAGGGCGCCACCGAATTTTGAGGACACTTTTTTAATTGGCTCAAAGAGAGGAGTGGCCCCTCTTGACATGTTATGTAGACTCTTTGGTTGCACTTCATGATATCGTTTGTCTGTATTCCTTTCTATGCCGTAGTCGAATTTTGTTCTTACTAGCGGTTTCGATGTTGTCATCCCTCAACACTGCAAATCAGGCAGTGCTATCCTTGTCTAATCTGTTTTTAAAAAGGTTTCAACACGTCGTTAGAGGTGACTGCTATAGGATTCTTTAAATCATGTGCTGTGCCGAGTTTCTGTCCGTCTGATGCTGTTTGTAACGGGTTCCTTTTTTCATTTCTCCAAAACTTTTTTTGCAGGAATTATTTTGTTTTGTACTTAGTTTATTTAGATTCCAAACTTCGTCAACATGTTGTGTAGACGGTGGGTGGTTGTTGATGTGCGTCACTCGTAGGTCGTACTTCTTCACGTTGTTTCTTTTCTTTCTGTCTGTCTGGTTTGCTCTACTTCATCACTAAACGACCGTAATATCTTGTCTATTTGACTCTTTTTACTAAAAGTCTGGACTGTTGAGCAAGTTTGCAAGTTCTTGTACGCCGCCAATGTGCTCCACAAATCTGAGCTTTCTGCATTTTATCCTTCCTGTATTGATCGTGTCCCTTAGTCCTCTCCCAAACGCATCGCTCATAAAAATATTGTTCCAAGAAATATTTCAGATTTGAGGTGGGGGTGGATAGCAATCGTCACGAACTCCAACAAAGATGTAGAACTTGTCTCCTTTTCTACGTCCTGCAGGTACTCTGCTTTTTTACTTTTGGCATAATATCATATCATATAGCAGCTGGATTGGATGTGCCAGCTTCAGTTACGTGTTATTTTGTTATGCTTTGTGAAATGCCTTGTTGAAAAGAAATATGAAACTAATAAAGACGCTGCACAGCCCCATCTGGTGTTGAATGTGTTTTTGTTTTCATAAGACCAGAATGTTAAATAATAATCTTTTTTTCTTTGGTACTTCGCTCTCTCTACACTTAGCTTTCTGTTAAGACTATGATTTTTTTCTACATGAGGTCGTGTACGGCTCAGGACAGTCCTAGGCGTCAAGTTTTAGTCTTACGATTATTTTCTGCCCAACTTGGTCTATAAATAATTATGTAGTTAAGTAGGATATTTCCAAGTCTAAGCGTGGCTTGGTCTTAGTCAGACATTCACCATGCTACAGCCCCCGTGACTAACAACGTTCAAATCCTTGTTCAGCCAAAGTCGCAAAAGAGTAAAAAGGGTCAGTATCAAGTAATTTATAAACAATATCGTTCTTTTGTTTAGCTCTTCATGAGGCAAACAAATCACAGGAGGAAATGAAGGGATTTGCACAAACTGACTCTTACTTTTAGAATTATTTTAAAGTTTTCCCTAGCTTGAGAAATAAAGTGTGCTTCGATTGTTACGAAAACCTAATAAGTATAGTGCTCGTGTCTATTAACAGGAGTCAGATGTTTATGTTAGTAGTCAATCTCTGTCATCTCCTTCTAATTTCAAAACGCAGGTTTTCGGCACTCTTTAGAATGCTGTCAGAACTGTGCCTTGAGTGACAAAACAAGAGTATATAAACTTGAACACTTAGTCTGCACTTTTTTTTTTACTTTGGTGTTCTGTGAGACAACAAGTTGACTAAGATGCAAAAATATCCAAAACTTGTATCCGATAAGGAGAGATTTCGTGGACACATACTTTTTCTTACACCTTTCAGTCTGTCACCTTCCTAGATACATGGTTATTTGTTCCTCTATTTTCATTTTGGTACCCTATTCTCTTCTTTTCATCCTGATCCACAGGGCAGAGTTGCATTGGCTCCAACGTTTTGCATGCATCGGTCCAACATCGCCAGGCAAACATCGATATGTTATGCCTTGTGGTAATCTGTCAGATGTTATGGAACCCTTTGAGCTGACACTTGTCTGTGCCCCTCCCCACTAAAGATAATTATGTGAACTGTTGATTGAGAATAACCTAAGGCATCAGCCAGGTTACGACATTTAGCCTCCTATTATTACGAAAGTGTTTTTCAGTGCGTTCTACACTTTCTTTTTTGGGTAGACAGATGACAGCCGCTAATAATTTGAACAACGTTTCGATTTGTATGCGCCTCTTTGAAAATGTTGCACCAGCGGCAGACCTTTGACTTGTTTACAACATTCTCACCATAAACACGTTCAAGTTCTGCCGGAATTTCAATGAGATTTTTCCCTTTAGCGTGAACAAATCAAATTACAGTTTTTTTCTCTTCTATTGACTAGTGGTTGCCATTTTTGCTGTGATGTAGTAAATCGTTGCACTTGTTTTGTTCTTTTTAATGGTGCACGAACATCAACATTTTCCTTGAACCACTAAGAACTTTCCAAAGTATAGAGATATCTGGTGGTTATTTAAATACAGCCATTTTTTTGGGACAGTCGTATTGAGCCTTTTAGTTCTGGAGTGCTTTCAACTACTACTCAGACCACACCAGAACTGTTGTCATAGATTTTAATCTAGCTTAAACACCCTGAACAGAAATGCAAAGAAGCGATTGTCATCATCGTTTTAAAATTAATAAATTTTACCCTTGTTAAACTGATAGAGAGAACAAAAAGAGAACAATTTGGTTAGGGAGTCAATAATATGAGGGAACTGAGATAGACTGGAACAGCTGCAAAAAAATTCAAATTGCCTTATGAACACGGTCTTCATCCGTTTCACCTTCCGTGCGCAGCAGTTAAGTGGGTTATAGCTGTCATTCCCAGTTATTTACCCGTGACATTAGCTTGGATAGTTGAGGGTTACTTTTTTGTCATCAAGTCATTGACACGTTTATCTGGTTCTTGAACTGTTATAATAGTATTATAATTAAATATTGACGACTTTATCTGCTACTTAGACTTTTTAGACTGGTGAACTTCACGGTATGTTATAACCTTTATCCTTTAACACTTATAATAGTAGGGCTAAAAAGTTAATTCCTTGTGATTCAAGACAAAGCACCCCCCCCGGGGGGGGGGGGGGGGTTGGAGTCGAACTAGGTCTATATGGTCCATGAAAAGGGGGTTACTAGAAGTGTTTATAATGCCGTTTGTAACAAGAAGGAAGGTCTGTTTCGCTACTGCTACTCTCTAGTGAATGTAGGTTGTTCATGCCCGTGTTTTGTTAACTTTCTTTTTGCTCTGCACTCAAAGAACATGTTATGTATTCCTCTCTGGTGTTTTTCCTATCGTGTTCTCTAGTGTCTGTTGCCGTGCTTTATATATGCTTTAAAAATGTTCAAGATTAAACAGTTGACATTACGAATCCGAGTGCAAAGTGAGCAAAATTGAAAGTAGAAAGAAACGATCTACGATTGCTGTTCGAGAAGTCAGGTGAAAGTGATCACAGAATAAAGAATTTTATAGCGATTTGAATAAAAATTGTGCATTGTGTTGAAAAATTCCATCATTCAGCTCATTCACAATTTAGTCCAGACGGGGATCACTGTTTTTGTTATGTCGCCTCAACGGAAAATATGTCTAGATCTTGATAAAAATTATGGGAAAAAATGCCGTCAATATTGGACCTCTGCCAGATGGTCATGGTCTATTGTGAATCTATTTCCCGCTAAAATTCACCCAGGGGCCCGAAAAGATCAATGATTGATTAAAGCACGGTAAGGGCTGTGTTGAAGATGTAACAATATCTCTCAGTCGTGTCATAATTACGATCAAGTCTTTTGTTAGATTCGACACGTGAATAGCTTTTTTCGGTTAATGGGGCTCGACGTAGAGATTCTCGCCTGGACCCTGTGAATCAGGCAGGCGGAGGGGAGCATTGCGTAATACTGGACATGGGAAGAATGGTGTTGTCGTATTGGAGGAAATAATAATAATTGTGAGGCAGCGTGGTGGAATCAGGCTCTCGTCAACTTTTGGGCACATGGAGTTATTGGTATCATTTTAAAGTTTGTTCACTTGTCTTGCTTTGGATGAAAAAAAATATCCGTTTACCTTTAATAGAAGTTGAGATATTTGAGAATGAAGGAGGTGGGGGTCACCTGTTTTCAGAGGTAAAATTAGGGAGAAAATGGCCGCCAAAGAGTAGTTATTTCCTTAGCTTATGAGTTCGTGGTAACTGAAAATTTAGATCTTTTGTGCCTTCAATTTACGTTTTTCAGAAAAATCCAAACAGAAATGAGTTCTTTAACGGGCATGAAAGATGTTGAGCCAAAAAACAAAAATTTGATAAAAATTCACAAACCTGCGGAAAAATGCAAGTTTCTTCACTTTCATTATTTTGAGGAGAGCCTGATTCAACCACGCTGCCTCACAATTGTTCTTGCTCAGATGTCTAGGTCACTTTCGACTTGTCGGGTTTATCATGCGATAAGGAATCGAGGAGCAGAATGTCTTTGGCATTCCAAAAGACTGTGGCCAAAATTCTTTTTAGTGGATTACAGAACTTTGATTGGTTTTGGCGGCGTTGACAAAATGTGCTCCCATGGCAAATGTCATTTCTAATTTCTGTAGTATTCCTCTACACACAATTTTACTTGAATGTAATAGCATACACTAGGAAGTCATGACTAATTTATTTCAAGGCTTTATTAGCTCCTTTGATATACCCGTCTGTTTAAAAAACCCAAAGCTTTCACCTTCTCATTGCAGTTTCAATAGATTCTGAAACAGGATCATGCACTGAAGTTTTCTTGTATTCCTTAATGTGCGTTGGTAAACCTTGAGCTAATAATATACGAAACCCAAGAAGACCAAGAGCCATAGCAACCTGTTTTTTTTTTCAACCTATGTCTCCTTATGCGCGACGCGACGTTTAGTGATGAGTTGCGAAGTGTGTATCTTTTTCCGCGACCACATCTCGACAAAATTTTCAGTCTCGTGTGACAAAAGCGACAAATCTGTCTCCTTATGAGCGACCCGAGGTTTAGCCGTGCGCGAATGGCTAAGCCCTCCAGCGACTGACAATTCCCAGAAGAGAGGTAGTCACAAATTTTATTGTCAAGATGGACAAGGAAGTACAAAATTCGTCAGACGGGAGTTCTACGAGCCGCTGACATTTTATTTCGCACGTCACCAATCCCGTGTAGGTCCTCCTCCTCCTCCTCCTCCTCCTCCTCCTCCTCCTCCTCCTCCTCCTCCTCCTCCTCCTCTTCTTCCTCCTCCACCTCCTTCTCCTCCTCCTCCACATTGCTCTCCGTTAAAGACAAAACAACAAAATTAGATTCACATAGCTTGTATTGGGTCGAATTAAATATGAACATACTACACACACACACACACACACACACACACACACACACACACACACACACACACACCACCACCACCACCACCACCATCACCATCACCACCACCACCACCACCACCACCTCCACCACATCACACCACATCACACCACACCACACCACACACTGCTTGTCTAGATATTTTGACCAATGGTGATGCTCTAAACCCGTCAAACCCCCCAGTCTGTCGCACGCGACAAGGCCCTCGGTCGCTACATGGACCGACCGCAAGCAACAGTCGTGTGCGACTAGAAGTCGCGTCGCGAGTAAGGAGACGGTTTCTTTATAATCTTACTTGATTGATTTTATAACTGCAAGTACCACACGCGACGCTGCGTCGCGTCGCGCATAAGGAGACAAGCTCCAAGGAGACAGTTTTGTCGCGTTTGTCGCACGCAACAGGAAATTTTGGCGCGATGTGGTCAAACATAAGGATACACACCTTGCGACTCATCACTAGCGGCTGCTGCGCGCGACTAAATGTCGCGTCACTCATAAGGAAACATAGGCTTAGGCTATTATGAAACATGATAAACTGTGTCTCTTACTGTAAGTATTTTACGGCGCTCGCAACTGCATAAGGTCACGTGAGCGCTGTGACTCCTTGTTAAATATTGTGACATCATGTCAGTCCTACACGCTTGTTTGATTATTCACTTGTTTGTTCTTCTGGCTAAGTCAGCCATGACCTTCTGATTGCCCTATGAGAATATCAGAAAATGAACAAAAGCCATTTTAAAGAAGAGAGGAGTCATGGGCGATGAGATATGGTCTGGCCAATCTGTCACAGTTTGCAGTTGTGTTGACATCTTAATGTGGTGAAAATACTGGATGACAACTCGCAGGAAACTTGTCAAGATATAATTAAAGAAACTCCATGGTCAATTTCACTTGTTGTCGCAATTTTGACTAATAAACTGAATAAAAAGAAGTTTACTAAATGGGTGTCTTAATGCTCACTTAAGATCAAAAGGGTGTGATTGTCAGTTTTTAAAAAATGGATTTGCTCCATGGATTCCAGGAACAGCAAACTAGATTACTATACTTTTAGACAGAATCATACTTGGATATGAGACCTGAGGTTTACTCTTGAAACAAAGAGACAGTCAGCAGAATGAAGAGATTTTGGTGAGCCCCGCCAGAGAAAGCATATCAAAAACGAGGATCACTGAAGGAAATGCACTTGGATTTCTTCAACATCAAAGGTATACTTAAACTATGGCCTGTCCCAACAACATACTATTGGTAGCACCCAGGGCCATAAATGGTCTTTCAAGAAAAATTAACCATCCGGGAATAGCGACTTGGTCTCCTGGAAACTGGAGTTATGCTCGACTCCGACAATGCCCCCAGTCCATTTGCTGCACCTGACCTGAGAAAGGATTAGATATAGACGCTATTGATCTGATCTTGCTCCCTGTGACGTCTACATTTTCCTAAAGATGAAAGAACACTTTGGTGGGCAAAGTTTGGTTCGTAAGAAGGCATTAAGTTTGCCACAAAATAAGTGTTTTGGTACCTGGACAAAGTCACTCACGTCACTTCATTTAACCGTTGGTTACTGCGAATAGCAAAGTGCATTGATAGCAGCATTGGTTATGTTATATTGAACGAGAAGGAACCTTACACATGCAGACATCTGATCCGGGAACTGGCCTTGAACCTTCAAACCGTCGGAAATCTCTGCGTGTGTGGGCGATTTCGTGAAGCCATTTGCGAAGCACGGAGCGGGTCTAGAAATTTAAGCTGCACCGTGTATTTTTCTGTGTTGTGGAGTTTTATTTTATGAATATGGTGAGCTGGGGAAAAGAAGGCTAGGTAGGCCGAAGGAAACACCAAAAGAGACACTGAGGACAAAAGGAAAGGGGATGAAATAAATACATTCTGAAAAGGAAGATTTGTTGGTAAGCGTCTGATATCTGTTCTGTGCACTGACTCCGAAAGGCAGACAGATGTGGGATGGCGAGTGAGGGGGAAAAAGGAGGGGGTGGGATGAAGCAAAAATAATCAAAACCAAGAATAATTGTGAATTTTACACTTTTCACAAGTCAAAATAGAACAGGAGCATAGAACTACTTCAGCGTCAAACACTCAACTTAAGCCCCAGCCAGCACATGTTTCTATGAAAGTAGTTGTCAAACGATACTACATCCGTTTGTGTGTTACTTTTGTAATGTTAATTGATGGTTGGAAATCGTAGAAGAGTAGTCTGTCGGGCCGCCACCTAGACAGAATTAAAAATAAAATTCTCTACCACAAAATAATATCCCTATCACGTCTGTAAATAGTGATCAGACACACTCTACATCGTCCCTTATTCCGAGTGTATTGACAATGTCTTTCCTTATGACCATATCATGAAAGTCAAGATCTGAAAGGAGAGTACTAGGACTTGGGCAATCTATTTCCTCTGTGTCTTCCACCCAAGCAACACTGTATCATGCATACTGCTCGAAGATCGTCCGTCAAGGCGCACAAGTCATAGGCTATGCTGTGGAACCTTAGCCTTGCCCGATTGTCGGATTCCCTAAACAGCGAGCTACTATAGTAGAATCGACCTTGATACTTATGAAATCCTGTGAGCTATACTGAGTTTTAAACGGCATTAATTTATTACACTTATTTGTGGGGGTTTTTTTTTCAAATTATCGCAATATAGATTGACACCGTTTTTTTTAAAATAAAAAAAATAGATTAGATCTCTGCTGTGGGGATTACAGAATTAAACATCACAGTTTAACTAAACTCTACTGAACTGAACAGTTCCAAGGTGCTTTAAACAGACTTCTCAAGCCGACATTAGAGCCACTCCTATGGATTTTAATTTTACTAAAAAAGCTTTGAAACTGATAGGGAAAGAAGAGATTGTCATCGCTTTTAATTAGAATTGCCTTTGTTTAACATTTAAAGGGAACAGAAACAACCCCCCCCCAAAAAAAAAAAAACAACAACAACAACCCAACAACAACAAACAAACAAAAAAACACACAAAAAACAATCAAAACAGAAAAGATGCATACGTGTGAATAAATATCTGACACAATGGAGAGCGTCTTGAAAAGTTGCAAAAGAACTCTTAATTATCTTATCATAATGGTCCTTATAATGTTACCGTTTACGCGCATAATAAATAACAAACGCAGTTACAGATGACACGCCTATAGCTTGTTTTTTTTTCCTTTTTCTTTCTCTCTCTCTTTTTTTAGCAATTGATGTCAGATCGGATAGTTGAGCGTTAATATGCAGTCATTACACGTTTATCAGGCAGGTATCCAACACGCAACAACTGTATCTAGCACTTTGATCTATTAGACCGGAGACATAATTGAGAGTATCTGGAACAGCTGAAAAAGAACTTCTATTATCTTATGATAATGGTCCTTATCCATGTCACCTGTTAAGCGCATCAATTATGCAGTTATAGATCCCATGCCTGGTTATTTGCAAGTGACGTCGGATTGGATAGTTGAGCGTTAATATGCAATCGTTCACGTTTACCTGACACGTAAGCATTGAACACCTATTAATCTTGTGTTTTTTTGCGGAGCAAAAATCTGCTTACATATTAGTATTTTAAATACGTTCATTTCCAAGAATTGAAAGATCCCTTTTTAAATAATAGAAAAAATCCCACAAAAAAACAAAACAAAAATAAAACAACCCCCCCCCCAAAAAAAAAAAAAATTGTTTTTTTTAAAATTAAAAAAATAAAAAACAACGGGGTCAGGATCGAATTGAAGTCCAAGATAAAGGGGGTTGCTAGAGGTGTCAACATTTTCCAGAAACTGAGGATCCAGTTCTGCTGGTTTGAGCTGGGGGTTTTTTGTTTATCGTCACCCGTTTTATGTCCGTTTCTTCGTTCCTACGTTTCATTTTACATGGTTTGTAGTGTAAGGTAGATATTCAACTCATGGTGTTATGCATTGCTCATGCGACCATAATTGTGTCTTTGAATCTAATAAAATGCCACAGCGTCAGACAGCAAGGTGTATATCCAATTGTGAGGCATTTTGGTTAAACCAGATGCTAGTTAAAATACTGAAATTATAGGGGGGCGCTTGAAGATCGTTTATGTCCAGTTAAAAAGACAAATGAACTACCTTTAAGATAATACCAATATATCCATATACCCAAAAATTAACGAGCACCTGATTTTACCCCGTCGTGACACAATTTATTCTACAACCCAAACAAAACAAATATAAACAAGCCCATAATTTAGAAATTATGCACCCCGCAGGGGAGATAACAACCAGAAATCAGCTTTCACAAGGGGTCAGTTGTCCATCTTTGATCAGATGTATTACGCCTCATTTAAAGAAAAGCTTCATTTTAGGAGTAGCGTTGTCGTATTAGAAAAATTGTCCTCCATATTACGTCAAGTTCTTTCGGCCTGTAAAAAAGATCCAAATTAGTTCCAGACGATAGGATATCTATAAACAAAGCACCTTTCACTTTCCAATACACAGTGGCCATAACTCTTTTTATCTCATTGCAGAGTTTTGAATATCATAGCATTCATGTCCTTGGCTGAAGTCACACGCGCAAGGAGGTCAAAACTAACGATGTCAAGGTGCTATTAGCTCCCTTCAGCTCAGTTGATAACGATGCCTCTAGCTTCAATAGATTCTGAGACAGGTTTATGTGATGAAGTTTCCTGCGCATGAGTCAGTTGTTTTGAGACTCGTTGAGCTGGCAATTTACGAGACACTAGAAGGCCAAGTGGCCAAGAGCTTTCGCAGTCCCTCTCCATCTCTATTCTTCATGAATAGGTGCGTTGACTCGCTCAATGTTGGCTTTTAGTTTTGAAGTTTGCAGACTTCCTACTCCTGGCTCGTGCGACTGATTCATCCGTTCCACATTGTGTAATATCAGTCGTCGCGTAACTACAGTGTACTCCAAATATTTTCAAAATACGTTCGGCATTTCTGTATGATTTCTTCTATTTTTCGTTTTTCATGCAAGATTTGTATAATTTTGCGCATTTCTGCCACAATTTATTATTACTCTATGATTCATGATGGTCTCCATGTTTTATGTGACGTCATTTGTGCTTGTTATCAGTTTTGAAATAGGTGTCGCGTCTGCAATTGCAAGAAGGCCTTTGGCCAAAATACCGTTTGTTAACTGTTTATAGAATGTCAAAAGAACTATATTTCTTTGTAGATATGACCATTTTTTCTCTTCCATTTTGAAGAGCCTTCGCATTCACGCTGTATGTTTTTCTATACCATGCAAAAAACCTGTGTGGTCCACAGCGCCGCGATGACGACGTGGATAACAACAGCCTCCTTCCTTCAGCTGAGCAGCATGACGTCACCCCCAGATAGACAGACGTCGTCCAGAATCGTCAGCCAAGAAGTCACAGAGTGGGTTGATGCCATTTTGAGTGTCTGGGTCTGCTGCTTCCTCTCAGCCATGGGTATCGCCACAAACGTCCTGGTCATCGCTGTGTTTGCCAAACAAGGCTTCAAAGACAACATCGCAATCTCCATGACCGTCATAGCTGTTTGGGACTTTCTAAAATGTGCCTGTTACATTATAGGACAGCTATACTGGGTCATGTTCTTAACGGATCCTCCCTTAGGGAAGATGTGGGGGGCCGTGATTTCTCTTTTACTGAGCTACTTACACAGTTTTATGGGGTTCGTCTCTTGCGCTCTGGCAGCCTACGTGTCCACAGAGCGATGTTTGTGTGTAAGCATGCCCTTTAAGGTCAAGGACATATTCACTAGAAAGTTGACCATTATTATGATGTTCGTCATCTCAACAATTGTCCTTGGTTCTTTTATGGTTGTATTTGCTCTATGGGAAGTCAGGGTGAACTTTGACCCCGTTCGTAATACAAGCACGACCACCTTAGTCTTCAGTGATTTCCGCCGACAACATGGCGTGTCTGTATTGCTGTACTACAACATTGTTAGTATTTTTTGGCCGCTATTAAGCTTTGTCGTTATTGTTGTCAGTGCAGTTATTATCACACATCACTTACAGAAATCTTCAGAGTTTAGAGGGAAAAACGTCAACTCCCAAGAAAGTCAAATGTCGGCGAGGGATTTGCAGGTCATTAAAATGCTCATCGTCATCATTGTAGTTTATATCGTGAATCTGTTTCCTCGAATTGTCCAGTATTTTTCCAGGTTCATTGAACCAGAATTTTACATTGGAATGAAATATCATAATCTATTTATGGTGGTCATAACAATTGTGTTTATTTTTGACTTTGTCAACGCGTCCACTAATCTCTTTATTTTTGTAAACATGAGTTCAAACTTCAGAAGCACTTTTGTACAAATGTTTGGCGACTGGTGGAGTGGGAAGAACAATAAAGAGAAGACTTGATTCCTTGTTTTAAGCAGCAAAAATACAGCAATGAAACGGAATGCGTTATCTTGCAGCGTTAGGAAAGAGGAAACTCCGCCAATCAATTTAATTGGACACTTTCTGATGACATACCAAAGAAGAAGGTGAGCTTCACCAGCCTTGGTGGTCTGCGGTGTTATCGTTGGGCAGCCTTAAGACTTACAGGGGTGCTTTTTAAAACACAAACATTTTGGAAAACGACTAGACTACCTTCCTCGTACTTCGTACATTACGCACAACAGTATCCAAGCTTGCTCGGCACCAGGTGTCTTTTCGGGCAAGTTGGAACATTAAAAAAGTAAATATTTGCGACTAAGGATTAAAAGAATTTCAAATAACAAATAAGACATGTTTCGTCTGAAGACGATACAGATTCTAGATTCACCATTCCACGACATTAACACTCCTGCCTTCAATTAATACCACAACCCCCCCCCCCCCCCCCCAACCCCATTTTCTCGAAAATAACGCATCAGGGTGTGGGAGTTATAACATTACAGAATTAATTATCTTCTACAGGAGGTGGAAATAGGTTTGGACATACTCTCAAAAAGTCAGGCAGCTGCATAGCAAAGAAAGTGTTGGATTGGAATCCACAGGGTAAGAGATCAAGGGGAAGACCGCGTGGAACCTGGAGAAGAATCACAGAAATTGATGTACAGAGAAGTGGAAAGACATGGAATAACATAAAGAGGCTAGCCCAGGATAAAGAAAGGTGGAAAGTGTTTGCCCGTGGCCTATACCCTGGAGCAGAGTGAGAAAGGCAATGATGATGACAGTCTTTACGATGGAAACATTATCGCGGAAGACCGCCAGGTAGACTGGGATCAGTCAGACAGGACATTATGGACTTGCGGTAGCCCGCGTCATCGGGGTAAACCCCCCAATTAGTGTACCAACATCGAATTTTGATTATCGTGTACACTATTTCGCACTTTTTTCAGGTCTCAAGTGCACTAATTGTAAATCGACTGGTGAGCGATTACTTTCGCCCCTGAACCAGTGCACGGTAGAACACACTTGATGTGGATCGACACCACCGTTCAGCTCAGCAAGCTCAACTCTGAAAAAAAGAAATTCTATGATTCGTTTTCTGAGAAAAAAACAACAACATAAACTAGTGCCAGTGCCAGTCTTAATTTTCATAGAGTTAATTAGTCGTATATGATTTATCGACTTAATGAAGGTAGATTGATTCAACTGTGCCGAGGGCAATATATCTAATGCTCTAGCATAAACAACAACAAAAAAGTGATAATGATAATGATTTTGGTAAAAAGATAAAGAATCTAAAGTAATTTTTTTTCATTCGTGACACAAAGAAGAGGCATGGGGTTTTTTTTCTTTTGTTTTGATAAGATTTTTTGTTGTTGCGCGCGGGACACATTTGCCCTATCCGTACTTCATATTTTACTATCGTATCCATACAACGTGGGGAACTCTGTGCCACCACTTTTAAAGGGGAAATTTACACGTTAATCCGATCCGTATCCTTTGCATAGAAGTCTGTAAAAATGATTTTTTGAGAAATACTGAAAGTTTCAAAGAGATCTTCGTAATAGACGCATTCTAAAATGTGGAGAATACAACCCCGGGGGTACAAAATTACCCCAGGGCATACGGATAGGGTAAAACGTTTTAAGCAGGTAAGACATTTTGAATTTTGCCGGAGTGTCGGTCGAGGCCTTCTCTTATCGATTTTGGACCACCAAGAGTTCTTTAACGCGCGCAACTTGCACGTGGGAGATTTGCACCTCCGAGATTTTTCATCCTTATCCAAGAGGCTTGGTGTCAAGATTTTACCTAGGCCTACCATAAGACCAGGGGAGTGGCCGAAAGACAGCAGTAAGAATAAGGAGCCAAGGAGTAGCAGTAGAAAGGCTGCAGAAAGAATCAGGAGCCCTGATGAGGGCACAAAGGTGGAGAGGGGG
>NW_004797403.1:22676-27827 GCF_000002075.1 Aplysia californica | reverse complement strand
CTACTACTACTACTACTACTACTACTACTACTACTACTACTACTGCTACTGCTACTACTTCTACTACAACTACTACTACTACTACTACTGATCTCCATATTTTTTTTAAAAATCTGTTTTGGAGCCCAAAAATCACTTTCCATTTGGATTTTGGTGAGCTGAACACGAAAATCATGGTGAATTTAAAAAAACAACAACATTAAGGTCTAGTTTTCAAGATATTCAGGTTTTCATGTTTTACAAAAAATAAAAAAGTGCTGAAATATGAGGGTTTCTTCCTACTTGTGTGACTCATTGCTTCTTGACATACCTCTTGTATTCAAGTTCTTGTACATTTCTTGTCATTAACCAACACTGATCTGTTAACATATTGTTATCACTCCATTTGCCGTGATGTTGCTTAATTTCAATAGCTGAATTATCTTTTTGAAAACGTCTCATATTTTCATCACCCACAGCAGTCGTAAGACTGTCGACATCGCTACATGCAATCAGGTTGCCCTTCATTGCAAAAAGCGGCCGCATCATTGTCAATTGTCACGATTTGTAAATGTCGTTCTCATTCTCAGACCGTCAGCGAGCAAAAAGCCATTGCTGGAGCCTTGAACCCAGCGCTTTGCTTTTTGGCAGTTTTAAGTCTATAAGAAGGTCGCTCAGTCCGTATTGCGTGATCATCATAATATTGTTGTGTGATCTTGCTGGAAAGTTTCAGGTTCATCTGATGCTGAAGCTTCAGCTTGTTCTTCACTGAAGTCTTCTCTCACATCTTTCAATTCAGTAATAGTTTCTGTTTCGACAGGAATGGTAAATCTTCGCTGTGTGGTACTGGGTGTCGAACAGATGGAATACCAATTCATGATAATCAAAGTTGAGATTCTTTTGTTGACTTGCATGCTATGTTATACATTTGTATAATATTTAATTTGCATGTCAGATCAATTTCCATTTTTCTTACCCTAAAATTCCGACAGCAAATTTCCACATATCTTTTGTAATTTAAAAAATGTCTGATCCATGTGTACGGTTTTTTCAAATATGTCTAGAACCGTACTTACTTCCCTGGTGAGCGGCTAAAGTTTCTTAGTTTTGCGGTTACTGGTGTCTTGCTTCCACTGTGTACGACTACGAGGGCAAAGGCATTCATGAACGCATACTAGTCAAAATCATTGGCACCATGTCCCGGTGACATGAAACAGTTCCTTACTTTCTAATATTTTTTCCATTATACAGGTGATGCACATATTTTATACCCTAGTTCATCTATCCTTTTAGAAACAATGATTTCCCTTATATTTCATGTTTCGGTTATTGAACAAAGGTCCCATTGGTATCGAGGAACTAGATTCCTTTTTCATGGGGAGCATTTCGATCCATGTGTTCACCACACTCTCCCAACTTGTTCTTTGCATCTGGCTGCACAATACACAAGTAGCAGCTATCTGAATGCTTGCTTTGTTCAACCCAAACCACTGGCACTGCAAGGGCCATTGGTATCTTTTCCCTTAGCAACCAATTGCGATCAGGGGCGAAGGCTGACTTGTTTGACAGGGTAATCAAAGTGAAACGGGACCAGATATGGCCTGTAGATATGACACAAGAATTGAGTTGTGAAGGAAAACAAATCCGGAATTCATATTGTATGTTCAACCGCCAAAATAATCGGGAAAGTATCTTATTAAATATCAGTTCCAACTAAAATTAAATTTAACTTTAGATGTGAATACATAAACACAAAGCAAAGAAGCAGAGACGTCAGTGCTAGATCTATATGTTATAGATCTACCAGTGAGTCTAACTCTTTGGTAGAACATGACAATTATCATTTTTTAAATTTTACATTTGGCTGTTTTTGTTAGCATTCCGCGGCCAGGAGCTGGTGTCATAATCGAGGTCACGATTTGATTATCATTATAGGACGGTAAAAAGTCGAGGAAAAAAAGCAAGCACTTGCAACAGTGAAGAGATTGTTAGGAGTTAGTTCCCCTTACATTTGTAAGGTAGACTCGACCAGCGTAAGTTAGCTTACTTAATCAGGGCTGGTGTTTGATTTTAACTGTGGCCCCAAAGGGGTGAACAGGGTATATGTGGCAATGAAACAGCTTTGACTGCCATGCACATGTTCCCTTCAACTCTATTCCAGCCTCACTTTATTTGTTGATTACGAACGTCTTTTGACATTTAATTTATGAGGTTTACGTTCAAGGATGAATTTGACAGCGACAATGTTTCAAAATTAGAAAGGGAAGCAGTGATTATTTGATTATATAGACGCTTCGCCCCTGATTGCAATGGTTTGTGACACAGGTATTGCAGCATACATCAGGAGCCCAACTTTTGTCTTGGTCTCTAAGTTCACATCTAGAATAAGTTGACAGGCTTTTTAAAGTTTGTTGTTGCTAATCTCTTTTGTGCAGTATTTCGACGCAACTATCACAGAAATTGTCAGGATTGTTTACACTATGACGAGGCATGATGGTTGACCTGGAGTAAAGTGAGCTGTTTCTGGTTCTGAAACACACTGTTTGCTACTAAGTGAAAACTAAACGGTCACAATTAAAATTCAATGAAGCAACAAGGCAAAAATGTTGCATCGTACCACTTTGAAACTGATGCTACTTTCATACAATTACATTACAGAATAAAAACTTTTGCAGCCTAAAAAGACCGTTCCCAAGTGCCCTTTGTATTTTTTCCTTATATAAAATAAGGAAATACGGCATCAAGCTATAGAATATCTGAATAAAACAAAAACAACTGAACCTAAATATAAAAAGCGAGCATCATTTTCGAATTTAGCGCCCCAAAATTTGTGAACAAACAACTGATTTCAAGCCGGAAGCAAATTCTTTGTTGACAAGTTTAAAAGGGGTAGGCTTTCGTTAGACAGCAACTGTCCTTATCACCATTCAAGGCCTGGTTCTCAAAATACAGAGTTAACCCTGGAAGCGCGCAGGCCTTATATAAAGGGCGTGAGCTGGGCTACCCGGGAAGCGCGCACGCCCTATATATAGGGCTGACCTACTTCGACCGGGAAGCGCGCAGGCCCTATATAAAGGGCATAGACGCTGACCCTTTTCAATGGAAAATTCCAGTGTTCCTTATATGGAAAATGACGTAGTCAATTACAGGCCAAAGTTATAAATAGTGACCAATGACTTTGCAAGTTATCTTGACCTCGTTAATACCGACCAATTATGTTGCGACCAAAACGTACTGTGTAAAAAGAGCACACACACACACACACACACACACACACACACAGACACACACACACACTCACACAAATACACACACACACACACTCACAAATACAAACACACACGAACACGCACACACATACATAACTATACACACATGCACATACACGAACGCATTCACACACACACATACACACACACACAAACACACACACACACACACACACACACACACACACACACACACACACACACGAATGCATTCACACACATACACACACAAACAAACAAACACACAAACAAACAAACACACACACACACACATCAAGCCGACAACCCGGCCCAATCCAGTCATGAGGAACCGGTTACTTGAGAAGTATCAGCCTGTGAGAGTAAGTAAATAAAAACAAAACAAAGATAGACGAACGAAAGTAGATTAAATTACCCTAGATTCTGTTCTTTCCGGAGCAGATGTCCTATAATATAGGGATCCACAGACCTCAGTTTTCCTCTAGCCGTCCTGACTCTCGCATTTGTGGAACCTGCTGCTGTTGTGGTAAATGTTTTTTCTTTCACAGGAGGTGTGTTTTCGTCTCTGTCGACACAATTTAAATCTTTCAGGGGGTGGGCTTCCAACTGTGCCTGACAGAGCCAACCAGTGCAGGCAGAGAGAGAGAGAGGATAAGATAAGATCAGATAAAAATAAGATAAGATCAAAACAAGATAAGATAAGATAAAACAAGATACGGTAAGATAAGTTTATACCTTTTCTCCCTGTGAGACAAGATCAGATAAGATAAGATAAGATAAAAACCCAATACGATAAAATAAGATTGATACTTTTTATCCCTGTGAGATAAGATAAGATACGATACGATACGGTGCGATAAGACAAGATAAGATAAGATAAGATGATACTTTATTGTGCCTGTGGGAAATTGTTCGTGCCTGTATAGGCACACACTTCAAGTTGTATATTGCTACCAGTAAAGAATTCCAGTAAGAAGAGTATGAAAAGGGGGACTAGAAAACAACATATGTTACATCGGATGCACCTCTCAGACCATTATATGCATGAACTTATCACATATTTTATAGTTACTGAGCTTACTTCTGTTCTTGTATCTTTTACCACTGATAAAAATTAATTAGACCTTAGAGGTTACTTCTTCTGGCCCCATGCGGGAAAGCAGAACTTGGAAGAAATGTTTGTAGCGTGATCAGGATTTAGCCATCAAAACAGACTAATTACTTCATTTAACTTTACAGTGCAAAGTTAACATGCTTTTATAGGCGTATGGTGGTTTGACTACCCGACTTGAGCCACAGGTCCGACGTTGTGTCGCTTGGAAAGGCACTTTATACGAATATTCGTCACGTCAACCAGGTGGGAATGGGTACCCGGCTATAGACAACGAAAGATCTTGTCAGTATGTTAGTTGGTATTATAGTGTTCTGTATGCTTTCCAGGAAGTTGAGATTGATTCAAAATGCTATCAGGTCTGCTGGGGAAATAATATGGATTGTAAAGCGCACATAGAGCTTGCTATTTTTTTGTAAGTGTTTTACGGCGCTCGCAACTGCATAAGTCATATGAGCGTGCAGGACACAGTAAGCATTTTCAGTTTTTGGAAATTTTGAATTTTGCTAAGGCGGCGGCCGAAGCCTACTCTTATCGATTTCAGACCACCAAGGGATCTTTAACGTGCGTAACTTGCACACGCGACCTCCGGGATTTTTCGCCCTTATCCGAGAAGGCTAGGTGTAGATCTTTCCTACCAGAGGATCAGGGGTGTGGCTGAAAGACTGCAGTAAGAAGGAGCCATGGAGTAGTAGTAGAAAGGTTGCCAAAAAAGAGTCAGAAGCACAGAGAGGAAGAGAAAATATGTGTGTGTGTGTGTGTGTGTGTGTGTGTGTGTGTGTGTGTGTGTGAGTATGTGTGTGTGTGTGTGTC
>NW_004797403.1:19653-21551 GCF_000002075.1 Aplysia californica | reverse complement strand
CCCCCCACACACACACAAAGCAGTTCAGAAGTAACTCTTTTTAAAGCAATGATATAAATTAACACACAAAGTGTAATAACAGCAAATCAAGGCAAACCCTTTATGCCACCTTGTCAGAGCAGAAAGTTTGGCTTCTTGTTCTGGCAACAGATCAGTTTATGTTTCCAGTTGTTAATAATTTTCTGTGTACTGGAGATTCTCAGACGGGGCTGTCTCAAATTCTCTCGCAGGCCGGATGTAATAATAGTTTTGTTCGCACAACCGGATGTGGCTCGGAGGCCTTGAGTTTAGCACCCGTGGCCTATCAAATAAAGAAAAAGGAGGCGCGTCGATTCGTCTTAAGTAGGCGCGGTTCGTCCATAGAGCACGGTCGTGCAGTGCCGCCCAAAATAGTTCAATGTTCTATTACGAAAAGCATCCACAAACATCAAATAAAAGGAGTCCGAAACAAACACTAGCCAAACATTATTTCAAAACAAGATCCTCGCTTGCGCCTTAACTGTCATTTCTGTGTAAAAAGCGCCATAGAACATCTGCTATGCCATGCCAAAGTCCACACACTTTAACTAAACATAATGGGATATTCAATAGTGGTGACCTGACCTATAAATCGCCCTTTGGGATGACCCAAATGATGACGACACTCGTAGCGAGTTTGGCGGTACATTAATATTAATAAGACGGCACATCTCAAATGTGCACCCACGAAATATAGCCCACAGTAGGCAGTCTAAAAATAAACACGATAGGCTGCACACTATTCTATGTCAAAATGATGTGATCCCCGGAACAATTCAGCGGAGTGCTCAAGTGAAATGTGATAGGTTCATTGTCTTGCCGCTATTTTAAGTGACTCTGTGACCGTGAACCTGGGGGAGGTGAACGTGACATAATTAAGTCACCGTCCTGCGTCCTGTGAGTTGTGCCTTTGAGTGGTTTCGTAGTGGAGTGGTGAAATTTATTTCTTAAGTGTTCAGTTCCAATGCAGGATGAAGAAACTGATGTTTAGCTTACAAACAGATTTAGTTTTAGGAATCAAAGTGACAATCCATTTACTATGCCCTTGACTATCTTCAACCAGCTACAGCTTAATTTTGCACGCCCACTTTTTAGCCTAACGAGCCGCCCCTGGTCTTAAGAGTATGTTGGGTAGTTCTTTTTCTTCGTTAATGTTTAAAGGGGTGACAAACGTCCTTTCTAAGAAAATCGTCTCAAGGGTAGCCTCTATAAATATATCGTCGACCTGACATTGCAATGTCACAAGCCGTATAAACAATATTTTTCAGGACGGAGAAAAACCTGTTTCATTCTGTTAAGATTTAATCGTACACTTCGAAATTAATACAAAAAGAAAGTAAAGACAATGTCTATTGGTTGACATAAATCATTTCGTGAAAATATGCTTTTACAATGAGATAATTGATTAGATACATTGTTCGACCCCTTTTTACTTTGATAAAACGTACTAAGCCATCACGCACTGTAGGTTTTTTTACGTCAAAAGCGTGGTTTGCTTATAGATGAATAAGTGTCCGAACGTTCAAAAATCTTATTCATAATCTAAAGGCCTTCAAAGGATAGAACACAAAAGATAATGTGACCTATCAGACGTGAAATGAGAAAAGGTTCTTGTAGAGTTTTTTTTTTTACCAGTGAGATATAGGCATCGTTAAACTGTGCTCATGACACTTTTTTACAAAGCAAATGTACAGTCACATTTATTCACCACACACATACACACACACACACACACACACACACACACACACACACACACACACTCCTCCTCCTCCTCCTCCTCCTCCTCTTCTTCCTCTTCCTCCCCCCCTCCTCCTCATCCTCCTCCTCCTCCTCCTCTTCCTCCTCCTCTTCCTCCTCCTCCTTCTTCTTCTTCTTCT
>NW_004797403.1:14759-18161 GCF_000002075.1 Aplysia californica | reverse complement strand
TTATTATTATTATTATTATTATTATTATCATTATCAGTATCATTATCATCACCATCATAATTATTTTTATCATTTTACACAGGCGTTCACAGAAGGGATGGCGCAAGGCAAGCATTGTTCTAGAAGAGATTGTACAGAGTCTTCACTCTTGCAGTCTTGTCGTCTGTTTTGCCTGTTGGATACCTTCGCTCCTGCCATCAATGGGGACGTGTCACGTGATGACAATGGTTACGTCTCACGTGATGTCACTGGTTACGTGCCACGTAATGTCTATGGTGACATGTCACGTTATGTCAATGGTGACGAGTCACATGATGTCAATGGTGACGTGTTACATGATGTCAATGGTGACGTGTCACGTGACGAACAATCACATTCCTCGTGCGTGGTCTTTCAGGAGCCAGAGGGCGCTGTTGTCGACTGCCGGTCTGAAGCTCTTAAAGAAGTGCCAACTCATGAGATCCCACAGAGCGCTGTCAAGCTGTACCTTGATGACAATTCCATCGAAGCTCTGCATGACAATTGCTTTGGCCCACTCCCACATCTCAAGGTTCTCACCATCTCTCGAAATAAGCTCAAGTTAATAAGTGGCTGTGCCTTTTGTGGACTGGCTGGTTTGGAAGTCCTAAACCTGGAGAAGAATCAACTCGACCTCAATGCGTCCATGTGGGAAAATGAGCCCTTCAGAGGTCTGTCTCAGCTGACAACTCTTAACTTACTGGACAACGAGAGTGGTTTCTGTCAATGTGAGTTTCACAGCCGTTTATTGAGTGGGCTTCATAGTCTGGACATTTTGTCGCTGGATACATTCAATGGAAATCTCACCTTTGGCGAGTTGTTCGCTAATATGACGTCACTAGATCATCTCATTTTAAGCGGAGGTGTCAGCACGTTAGTGAACAACTCATTTCAGAGCCTTCAGAGCCTCGGACTAAAAGCACTTAGCTTGAATCATCTCCACAAATTACATACTACAGAGCTGGATGCCTTCCAACATTTACCTAGTCTCCAGTCACTAACAATTCTAGATAATGACCAAGGTGTAGAAGGCACATTACGGAGCTTGCATCCGTTTCGAAATCGTTCCATGAAGACCTTGTATTTTAACAAAATTCACATATCTACGTTTGAAAAAGGACGCGCTAAATGTTCTGATAGTGTGGTAGACGCTTTCAAAGTGGAATTTTTGTCCCAAATCTGTGTTGAACGTTTTTCTTTAATGAACAGTGGTGTGACAACTGTGGAGAGTAACGCTCTTCGCGGATCCCTGTGGCGGAAGTGTGTCAAGTTTTTAGATTTGACAGGTAATCCGCTGATCGGAGATCGGGTATCTTTTTTACAAGTCATGGGGTTGAAGGCATTACGAGTGTTCAAAATATCGGTTACAGATAGAACAACTCTAAAACGATCAGACAACAATTCAAATAAGAGATCAAAAGAATTTCGCGGCAGTTTGAAGGAGGGGTTAAGATCTTACAAACCAAACTCTGACAAAAGGCTTCCTGTTAGGGCTGTTCATGATCCAACAACACCAATGTCGCTTCCTTCGAGATTTGTTCCAACCGATGAAATGGAGGGCACAGTTGTGCGTTTACGAATTCCAAAGACACTTATCATTTTTCAGGTGGAGAATGTTTTCCATGATGGCTCTTCGGATACTATTTTTAAAAGAATAATTTTCTATGGAGGGGAAAATCTACGAGAGATGTACTTTTCAGGCAACGACTTTTTTGACTTTTCTGGGTTCATAAAGGGCTTGAGAAATGTACACGTTTTTGATATTTCTTTTAACGATTGTTCCAAAATGTCTCGAACAATTTTTCAGCCTTTTCCGAAAATGAAATACCTCAAAATGAAAGGATCTAAGTTAGATAGCATGTTTATGTCCAGGCACAGCGAACAGTTGTTCCAACCTCTGACATATCTGAAGTATTTGGACTTGTCAGACAACCAGCTAAATCATCTAGCCGGAGGAACTTTCCGGGACAACTCTCAGCTCCAAACAATTAACTTAGCAAACAATCGGTTCACTGCAATCCCACTGGATCTGACTGTTCTGCCTAATCTAACTGACTTAGACCTCAGCGGGAACTCTATTTCCCAACTTGACCAGAAGGACATGCAGTCAGTCGAACAACACGCTAGCATGTTTATGGAGTTCTCCCTCCATCTATCGGGAAATATTCTGGTGTGTACCTGCTCCAGTATCCAGTTCCTCGCCTGGCTCCAGAACACAAAGGTCAACTTGGATAGACCCATGACCTACAGCTGCCTCACGGAGGACGGGACGCTGACCACCACTGCTGACTTTGCTGACATCAGAGCTCTGTGGCGGAAGTGCCATGGGAGACCCGCACTATTGCTTTCTATTATTCTTCTGTGTCTCATGTCTCTTGGATTCGTCATCACCATTTTGTGTTTGAAATTGAAAACACAACTCAAGTCCTTCATCTATAGAATTTTCGTCCAAAATTTCGTCCTGCACGGCCCGGCTGACTATCGGCATGGCGTTTTCATTGGCTACGCTGATGCTGACACAAGGCTGGCCTGCTTCACTCTCAGAGATTTCATCCAGTCTCGACTTGGTCTGTCTACCTATGTCATGGACATTAACTTACTCCCAGCCTCCGATATGGCCGAATCTATTGTGGACGCCGTGAGTTCCAGTTGGAGAGTTGTCTTAATCGTGACGTCAGATTTTCTGGACAGAGAGTTATGGTCGTATTTCACCATGACAACAGCTGCCTACACTGTCATTCCGTCCAATCCTGGTCTGATCGTTGTTTTGCTGGAGGAAACCGTACACCATCGGCTCCCAGCCTCCCTTCTCCGTGTACTTGAGGAAGACAGCATTCTGTCTATCCCTCCCTCACGACGTTTGTCACACGAGCATATGCACAGACTACGAGACCTACTTCAGCCTGCATAAACATAATTATTGTGTCCTGAAAATGGGAAAATAATTATTCAACATATATGTCCTAAAAATGAGAGCATATTCAACATAACCAAAAAAAACTTATGTCCTGAAAATGGGAACATATTCATAATAATCATGTCCTGAAAAGGAGAACAAAAATTATTCAAAATAACCAGAATAATTATGTTCTGAAAATGAGAACATATTCAAAATCTACGTGGGCGAAGCTTGAAGAAAAATGACTCTTTTCAAAAACGGTCGTATCTGTTCGATGTCTTTGAGAGTTTTCACAGTTCTACAGTTTGTATTAGCGACGTTACCCGCGAGGGTTTAGAACATGATTTTTAGGTAGGCCTGACGTTGTCCAAAACACTTTCGCCTATCTCAAGCAACATTTGGGAAGAAACATTTTATCTGCACCCGTTTGCAACAAACACAATCACTTACACACACACACACACACACACACACACACACACACA
>NW_004797403.1:8569-14403 GCF_000002075.1 Aplysia californica | reverse complement strand
ATACACACAAACATGCATGCATGCATACATACATACACACACACACACACACACACACACACGCACACACACACACACACACACACACGCGCGCGGGCGCGCGTGCACGCACACACACACAATACGTTCATCACAGTAAATGAGCAGGAAGACAATTTGCGTGCGTTACTTGTTCCTTCTTGCAACGACTGTTAGCTTTTGGTTACAGTAACAGGTCGTGGAATCAACTCTCTATTAATACTATTATTAGATGAATGAAATTCTAAAAGTTCTTTATTTCAGTATAAAATCAAGTGAGTTTATGCCGTTTGTGTTGATAATAATTATATTCTGCATCTTTTTTTTTTAAAGCTAAGAGGATTGTTTTGTGTGACCTATAGGTTTTCGTGTTCCTGCGGAATATTTTCTAAAATAGTATCATTAATTGGTGGTTTGTTCTCCATAAACTATGGGTTCTTGGTTTTCATGTTCCTACAGAATACTTCTTTTAAATACTAACATTTGGTGGTTTGTTTATCATAAACTATAGATTATGCATTTGAGAGCGCCGTAAAACCTCTACTAAAACAACAAAAACAACAACAAAACAACAACAACAAAACAACAACAACAAAAATATAGATTATTATGTGTTCTAGGTTTTCAAATATTCCAACAGAATATCTTCTCTAAAATTTCTGAAATTTGGTGGTTTTACTCTTCATAAGCTATATATTATGTTTTCGAGATGTTCATGTTTCAACAGAACATTTTCTAAAGTACTAATATAACATCTGCTGGTTTGTTCTTCATAAACTACATGTATATAATATGTTTTCTAGATTTTCATGTTCCTACATAATATTTTCTAAAATACAAGTGCTTCATAAACTACAAATGTATATATGTTATCTAGGTTTTCATTTTCCAACAGAATGTTTTTTTAAATTGATACTAACATTTGGTGGTTTGTTCATTTTAAACTAAATATGTTATTATGTATTCTAGGTTTTCTTGTTCTTACAGAATATTTTCTAAAATACTAACATTTGGTGGTTTGTGTTTCATAAATAATATATGTTTTCTAGATTTCAATATTCCCAAAAAAAAATATTTTCTAACATACTAACATTTGATGGTTTGTGTTTCATAAATAATATATGTTTTCTAGTTTTTCATATTCCAAAAAACTATTTTCTAACCTACTAACATTTGGTGGCTTATGTGTTCTAGGTTTTCATTTTCCTAGACAATATTTTATTTTTTTAAAATACTATCATTTTGTGGTTTGTTCTCCGTAAACTATATAATTAAAAAATGTGTTCTTGGTTTTCGTGTCTCTACGGAAAATTTTGTTTAGAAAAACCCACTAACATTAATAACCCCATTACCAATGTCCAAAGTACACATCAGACAGTCTGTACACTAATTCAACAATTAACAGGCACACTGTTCGAATGTAAAATACGTTTCGTATGATAAATACATTTTGCAACAAAAATCATTAAATAAATGAGCTATTATATCTATTGGACATACCTTGTATCTTAAACGTTATCTTGCCTGGGGTCTTGATAATGCGATAGACGATACAGACATGAAAACGTTTTTTGATGTTGGTGTTTTACGCCCCCAACGACACAATTTAGCTCTTTCAGGAGACGGGCTTTGACTCTGTCCTTAAGAGCCCACCCCATCTGATAGGACTACACTATCCCAGCAGAAAGACAGCATACTTGATAAACTTTCTCCCCACTTTGGAAACGAACTCGGGTCTTCTGCTGGCGACTGTTAAGTCTGTTTTTACTCATCTTTGTTCAAAATCTGTTTTTAATCCTCTTCTGGCTCAAACCTTATTTTCTAACCCACTTTAGGCCCAAACTTTTGTTGTCCTGCCCACTTTTGGCCCATAATTTTATTTCCATACCTTCGTTTTGGGTTTGCTTGTTTTGGGGTTTCTTTTTACCCGTATTTTGGCCCACATCTATAATATTTTCTTTTACCCGCTCTAATAGTATACCTTTATATCCTCTTACTCTTCATGGATAGAATGAATGAGGATTATGACTGGTAGATCTACTGTTATTATCATAATTTACAGCCAGACCCCCCAAAAATGTGGAGATAATTGGTGGGTCGTGGCACTGGGCTCTACTTTTTTTGTTGTTGCTTCCATCTGTTTGTTTTGTTTTTCTTGCTTTTTCTCTTTTCTATGCACTAAATGGTCGTTATCAGGCTCATAGTATGCTTCTCTTTATTAAAAAATAAAGCAAAAACATTGTTCCAGCACCAATTAGTCTGCGTGAGAAAGGAGGCGAGAAAATGAAAGATCATGTACACCCAGCGCTAACACAAATTGCAATGTGGGTATATCAACTCCCAGAGAGCATGGTATTATACGTGAGTTTAGAGAGTGAGGAGTAAGAGAAATTTGAATTGTCAATCAATGAAAAGAGTGAGGAGTAGGGGAAAGGGGAAACGGGAAAGCGGTGGGGATGTACGTTCTTACAACGGCCTGACACAAAAAGACATTAGGGGGGGGGGAGAGGAAAAGTTCCAATCAAGTCTGTCACTTTTGTGAATGTTATCACTTGAACATGTTATTTTTTAATACCAATTGTTTGATGGTAGACAGGCGAACAGATTTTGTAATGAATGATGAAGTGGGTAGGTAAAGAATTGGTTATGAGTTATGACAATGATGAAATATTGTACAAAAATGAAAAATTAAAAGATGGTTAACGCAGACAAGATGATATGATAGAAAGAAATTGAGAGAATGAATAGAAGAATGAAATGGAGATTTTTAAAAAGTGATGACAATACCTACAAAATGACGGCACTGTTCTCACTATATTCCCCTCTTCTCTCTCTCTCTCTCTCTCTCTCTCTCTCTCTCTCTCTCTCTCTCTCTCTCTCTCTCTCTCTCTCTTTTCCTCTCTCTTTTTTTTTGTCTTTTTTTTTCTTTTGTCCCTTGCCCATGTTTTTGAGATCGACGCCATCTGATTAGTAGAAAAAGGTTCGTATGATAGTGTTCAAATAGTCCATTACGTAAATGATTATTGTAACATGAACATGTTTCATGTAGCAATTCAAGGTAAATATTATGTTTGTCAAGCATCTGAAGGCAATGAATATTTTAGATATGACGGTGGTGGTGAGTGATGATGTGAGATAGTGGTTATGCAAATAATTATTGAGAAGACATGCTTCTACTCATTGTCAGCTGAGTTATTTTTACTATTCTTTTAAATGTTAGCGTTATTCCTATCTTCCTCTGCTCCATTAAGTCATTATCAACGCGAAGCGGTGCGCGGCGAAAATGTTAAAAAAACACTCTGAGTTCAACAGCTCAACTATGGGTCTCTCGTCTAAGTCAGATTCGACACTAAACGCGCTTTTCACTCTGACACCGAAAAGATGACTTATTTTATTATTTATTATCGATTTTTAAGGACAAGCGGGCTAACCCAGATTTCAGGGGTTCCCAGAAATCTTAAGCTACACCAAAAGTAGGCATTGTCCTACCCATAGGAGAAGTTTGGTTTCATTGGTGTGTATATTTGTTTGACTATAGAGAAAACTCTCCTTGTCTTTTAAAGAAACTGAACATGGGCAAAAACTTTACCTTCGATTTTCTCAAAACAGCATTTTTCGGGATAGCCCGCTTGTGCTTAAAAGCGACAATTTTTCTCCGTGGACAAAAATCGCTCGAATGTATTTACGCATAATCCACTTCTTCACTTGTCTCCGTATTTATAGCAACAAAAAACCCACAACAAACAACATTTTAAAAATCAGCAAACAAACAAAATCTACATATTATTATAAACAAACAGTCACTGTCTCCGTATTTATAGCAAAAATAAACCACAAAAAACTACATTTAAAAAATGGACAAACAAAAAAAAATCTACATAGATCTATTATTATTTTAAACAAAGAATCCCAGCCTAACTAGACTAGATTTTAACAACCGATGCGCAAAACAAATGGCTTGATTTTGGCCTTGAACGTGTGAAACAGCCAGGCACGCAGTTTGTGCGAAGTGTGCCCTAGTGCGCCACCCCACGCCTCCACGGGACCTCCCATTCTCCGACGCAGCATCTGGTTTTATGTCTTGTTCTATGACATAAACTTTTTGGCACGTACTTACTGAACCGTGCCATTTTTACCTCTGACAAAGGAGGCAAGGCGCCCCGTTGTTATTTCTTAACACAACTTCTCTCTTTTTTTCTTCTTCTTCTTCTTTAAACTTAAAAGTACGCATGTAGTTATGAAGTTACGACGTCGGGTTTACAGTTATTGTTAGATCGGACGAGAGTCTGTGACATAATATCATGCCTCTTCGTCTTTACACACAGAAGACGTAAGATCGATTCCCGTTTGGAGAAGTTTTACTATTAAATGTCTCCATGGGTTTTTTTTTGTCTGGACGTATCTCTCTACCCGCGGGTTAGCCTGGATAGCAGGATTAAAACCGCCGCCCCCCAAATGATCTGAATTGTGTCAACGAGGTTGTTGATTTACAGTTATCAGCATGGTCGTCGCGTTTATCGAAGTGATAGGCCTAATTTGCTTTAAATTCATTTAGCTTTTTCTATAATATTATATGTAATCTACCAGAAGAGAGTGGAGAATATAAGCTTAGATCTATAGCGTTTGGGAACCTAATAAGCTACATCCATGTAATTTGTTTGACTGAAAATGACAAATGTGAATGAACAGGCCGATCACAGGAGTTGAAATTAGAAGCACGTTATTTCGGTCGTAAAGGTTATGGGACTAAAAACCAGCCCACAACTTTTAACTTAAAGCTATCAGACATGCCTTGTATAATTCTTGAAAGCTTGACTGTTAGAACAAAAGGTTGCAGTTGAGGCAAATAGACATAGTCTCCACTACCGACTGTGCTGTAGCCGTTTGGCACTTACACGTGAGTTTTTAAAAAAATTATCTATAACACCTTGATGTACCTCTTAATCAGAAACAAACCACTAACTTTATGATGTACCTCTTAATCAGAAACAAACCACTAACTTTATACTTTACTCTCTTACTGATAAGTGTGCTCACAACACATTCTTGGAATGGTTCTTCAGTGTGTGTGCGGGTGGTTGGAAGACGCCACTGGTAGGTCCTTTTTTCATTGTTCTCCCTCTTTTGTTTCTGTTTGTTTCACTTATCCTTACTCAAAATTACTATTTGTATTGTTCTGTACATAAGCTTTTCTTTAATAAAACCAACCAACCAACCAAACAACCAACGAAAAAAGCAAGCAAACAAACAAACAGGACTTTGTGATGTCTTTTGTTAAATCAAATCTGCTTTTTTAGTTAGGCACACCAAATGAAATTATAGGGATGAAACCGTGGTAAAAATTGGTTATCTCAACCAATCCTATGCAGTTGCGAGCGCCGTAAAACCTCTACTAAAACAAAACAAATATCTCAACCACTACAGAATAATTGTCTTTGAAAAAAGTGAACTTTAGCCCCCCAATTAGGAACCTACTTAGCCTAGTACACAAATCCGGGGCCTCCACTCACGGTAGGGCCACATTTGGGTCGATGTGACGTCATTTGCGAAAGTTTGTTGTAATTTATTTTAAGTATAGAGGGATCAAAATTTGCTTGTACATACTCTTTTCTTTGTTGTTGTGTTTTTATTATCTGACAAGATGCTTCTCAATTTTTTTTAATAACATGAATTTCGGCAAATATTTTGCTGTCATTCGTACACCAAGAGGATAATTTCCAAAATTATGTCTGGCTTACATTAAAAACACCAAACGCGTGAGTTTGTGTTGATGCGTGTGTGTGTGTGTTTGTGTGTGTGTGTGTGTGTGTGTGTGT
>NW_004797403.1:6923-8294 GCF_000002075.1 Aplysia californica | reverse complement strand
GTATGGTATGGTATGGTATGGTATGGTATGGTATGGTATGGTATGGTATGGTATGGTTATGTATGGTATGGTATGATATGGTATGGTATGGTATGGTTATGTATGGTATGGTATGGTATGGTATGGTATGGTATGGTGTGGTATGGCATGGTATGGCTTTGTATCATTTTGTATAGAACTGTATTTGTCACTTTTAAAACTTTTTACCAGATGACTCTAGAATTAGTGAGATTTTAAATTTAGAATTCCTCTCTGATCGTGATAGACAGGGAGGCTCGAACACTTCTCAAACCAGACAAGATCTGGAATGTCCCTTTTAAGAATTTGAACCATGTGAAGTCACAGGCAGCGCAGTCTAAGTAGGACCGACTGAGCTAGTTACACCCCCCCCCCCTCCATTCTTAGTTTTTGTCCCTCTCTATATTTTTTGTTTGTCTGCTCCCTTTCTTCCCCCCCCCCCCCCTCCATTCTTCTCCCTTTTCCTCCATCTCGCTCCGTTTCTCCAGTACCTTTATCTTATATTTTCCCCGCACTCCAATCTTTTCCCTCTGTCTTTTCAAACTGATAACTCCATCGTTTCTATTTTTATATGTACCCCTTGATATCTTCAATCCTGAAAGGTAGTGTCTACATTCTCTAACGTTAGAGAACGCATACAAGCTGTTTACATTCTCTAATGCTCAGTGCTTCCAAGCGTGGCCTCGAATCCCGGTCCCGGAATTTTTTCCCCCTCTCCTTCTCCTTACTGACCAATAATTTGTCCCCGGACCCCCAACCAGGACAAATAATAACTGGCAGGGGTCTGGGGGCCGCAGGAGGTTCCCGGATAAAGAAAAATTACAATTGAAGAGCTAAGATTTGGCCTCACGGATTTTAGAATAAATTAAAAAAATTAAACTCGCAGACCAAGGAAAGTCACTGTTGAAATTGTACTTTAACCAGGCATAAATTGGTAAAAGGAAAAGTAGGCCTATACTGAGTAGAGAAAAGATCCTCTTGGGGACAAAACCATAATGTGCATGCTTGATCACTGCATAAGAAATGACAAAACAACACATTATAATTATTAGCAAAATTGTCGGTCAGTCGGGAGGAGAAGAAGAAGAAAAACGACACCAAAAAAAAAAAAAAAACCACAAAAAAACCCAACCTTCCTGGACCGGGATTCGAACCCACACTCATAAAGTAATTGTTTCACTTCAAGAGCAGACACGCTACCATTCGGCTATCAGAACGTCCAACGACCAGAGGTAGATTAAGCTTAATATTTACAGCACTGTTTCAGGAAAGGCAACAATTTACATCAAGATGTAGACATCAAGTTTTCTACAACAAAGAAAGTGAAAAAGTCGAAAACATGGGGATGGGGGG
>NW_004797403.1:2476-4230 GCF_000002075.1 Aplysia californica | reverse complement strand
CACACACACACACACACAGACGCTCACACACACACATACGCACACATATACAAACCAAAAAAAATCAGAAGACACCCCGCTCCCCCGAAAAGTTTATAGAAAGCAGCAACACGTTTCGAAAACACCCTTTCTCTTTCATTTTATTTAAGCAAAGTAATGAAAATATTTCTTATTTCCTTTCTCCATTTTCTCTTCCCTGTCGACAATTTCCCCATCTTCTTCCTTCCCCTTACTCCCCTCTCCCACCATAATTTAATCTTGTTCTTTCTCCCCCCCCCCCCTAACTTTTTCCTCTTCTCTTTCTCCTGAAGTATACCTCCGCACTCTCTTTCTCCTTCTCCCATTCTCTCCTCGATATCTCAGAACTTAACTGTCCATTCCTCTCTCCTTATACCTGTAGTGTCTTGATTCGTACCCTCTACGGTCTGTTGCTTCTATACATAACCTGACGAACAGGACATTTATGTTTGCACGACTAATGACAAGTCCACCTGCATTCACCCCTTGGTAGACACATTGGACATACATGAAGAAATAATGTTTTCACAAAAGAATTTACCCTTCACGCGGGGGGTTTCTTTTGTATCTAAACTTGACAGGCTAAGTGTATTGATCTTCAGGGCGCGCTAAAGCCACGTCGAAATCCGATAGGTCCCCTAAGTAAGTTTTATTCGATTTGTTCATAGCCACATTTACTCTGCATAAGTTTTTGCAACAATGCTACATTGTTGACTCAGCTGAGCCTGAGCAAGGCCAACTCGGCTTGGCCATGGCATTCCGCTTCTTCTAGTTCAGCAGCGAGAGATTTTCGCAGGCCTCAAGTATCCACCTTTTCCTCAGTGAGTGCTACTGGCGTGGAGGTATGGTTGAAATCGGCCAAGACTGCCACCCAAGGAGACGAAAGTAGGCGACAGAACATGGTTAGAGTGCAGGAAAGTGGGTGAAATTTTAAAGAACATTTTCCGTCGCTGTCAGGTGTGAACCCCGGGACCTATCATTGCATGAGTGGAGAGCGCCGTAACCTCTAGACCATGAGAGCCCCCAAAGGGTTATTATAATGTAGTAAAAAACGCAAGGGTCGAAGTGGGAAGTGGTCATCTCTCTTGCCCTTTTTAACTCCCTGTGGAACATAGGCCATCAACATCATTTCTCTAGCGAAGCCTGTCCTGTTCATCCTTTCCTAGCTGTTTCCATGATGTCCCCGCCTTTTCCATTTCCGCTTGTGCCGCTCGCCTCCATGTCATCTTTGGTCTTCATTTCTTACGTTTTTCTTGTAGATTCCACGTCAAAGCCAATTTGATGATGCTTGTCGGGGGTTTCCTCAGGGTGTGCCCAACCCATTTCCATTTCTTCACCTCTATGTCTACCTTTTTGGCCTTTGGCTTGTTGTTTCCCACAGTTGAGTATTTGTGACTCGATGGTACCACTTGATCCCCACTATCCTTCTTAGACACCCATTTAGGACGCTCTGCAGTTTCCGTGCTGCTGATGCTGTGAGCCTCCATGTCTCTGAACCATACAGTAGAACAGTCTTCGCGCTTGTTTTGAAGATCCTCGAGCTTGGTGTTCAATCCCAGTTCCTAAGATATCCACATATTCCTGAGGATGATGAATGCTGCTCTTACCTTTTGGATTCTGACCTTGATGTCTTCGTCTGTTCCCCCTGCCTTTCTGATGGGAAATGGGCATTTTTACAGATAATTGTCTAGAAAGGTGGCTGTTAGAGAAGATTTATCTGTACTAGCAAAATATAC
>NW_004797403.1:0-1153 GCF_000002075.1 Aplysia californica | reverse complement strand
CACCCACCGCCCCGCCCACTCGCGTCTCCCTCTATCTCCTGTCCAACAAACCACCCACCAACCGACCCGCTCATTTTCTCTTCAAGATCTGCAGTGTTTATTCATCACGGCCTTCAAGTATAACCTCCCAAGCCCTCTGCCTTCAGCCCCCTTCCTTCTCTGGCTCACCCTCCTCCCCTCACCTCACTCCCGTACCTCCTCTCCTCGACCTCTGTCCCGCTCGCCCCCACCTCTCACTCCTCCTCTCTTCCTTCTTCTTCCTCCTCTCCCTCCTCCTCTCGACCGCCTTCCTCCCCATCTTTCACTCAACCCCCGCCCCCTTTTTCCCCCCCCCCCTAATCCTCCATTCAATCTCCTTCCTCCCCCTCACCCTACTCCCCTCTACTCTCTCCTCCCCTCGACCCTCTTCCCCCCTTTTAACGCCGAACTCAGTCTCCCTCATCCCCGCACGTCCATCCACCTCTTCTTCCAAAGGGCTTTGTCCTCAAAACTAGGCACTGACCGGCACTAGTATTTTTGGTTCGCTTTCAGTTGAAGCGTTTTTCTTCTACTTTTTTTTGGGTGTTAGTTTTGTGTTGTTAACAATGATCAGAGCTACTTTTGCTTCAAGCTAAACATGTCAAGGAAGGCGACGGGTTTCACCTTAATAAAAAAAAAGCGTAACAAAACAGGGTTGCCGAAAGCAAGTCTTTTATCATAAACAACAGGTTTTGTTTCTTTATTATTATTGTAAGCTGTTGATCGAGAGAGTTTACAATGAAGAAAAGAAGGTTTGGCTCCACGGGAGAATTATGACCTCTCGGAGCGAGGTCACCTAGCCGCCTTACAAAGAAAGCAAAAGGAAGCGAAACTCCTTTTTACAGTGTACTTGTTGAGTGAGGAATTTAATTTTTTCTTCTTCTTTTTAACTGTCTCTGTCTTGTATCACATGAAGGGAGGCAATGTGAGCATCAGCTGAAATAAAGAAATAAATAAATAAAATAGCAACTTTGGCGTCTTGCTTTATTTCATGAAAATAGACTAGTTTTAGATAGAGTTTTAAGGCACTTGCAACACAATAAGGTCATATTGCCGGATTGTTGTTTTGCTGTTATCGGTTCAGATAAGTGCTGGGACAATAGGCGGTTGGAAGGAAGGGGGAAACAAGATGGGA
>NW_004797402.1:1445589-1446748 GCF_000002075.1 Aplysia californica | reverse complement strand
TCCCCTCCCTCCCCTCCCTCCACTTCCCACTACTCCCTCCCCTCCCCCAGGAGCAAGAAACACATCCATCTGGACAAGTGGCACAAAGTGACCATTCGACGCTCTGGCCGGAGTGGACAGATGACCATCGATGGACACCCTCCCATCTCAGGGGAGGCAACGGTCAGTACCTCCCTCCCTCCCTACCTACCGTCCTCTTCCCTCCCTTTCTTCTCTCGGATTGTTACTTTCTAGAAGTTACTTCAAGGTCTTACCTTCTCTCTGTAGGATTACCAAAAGATCAGTTCAGGATTAATTTATTTTTTTAAAAATAAAACACGAGTAAATGCAAGAAATGTGTTCTCTTAGAAATGTTAATAAAAGCATTATGTTTAACCACGTGACATGTCTTATCAGCCTATAATGTTGGAAAATAATCTTTTTAAAAAAAATAATCTTGTATAGACAAAAATCAAAGTATGTGCTGTGTATAAACATACTTGGGAATTAATTTCCCATTCAGCAAGTGCAAAGAAAAGAAATATTGAGAGCTTGAGTCTGGAGACAAGACTGTTTTATTGATGAAAATGTTTTGGGGTTTTTTGTGGAACTGCCAAAAAATGTGGCTCATATCCATGGACTCTGAGTGGAATGGTATTTGATGAGTTGATATGAAGAATGTTTTTGGGTTTTTTTGTACGTTTAAGAGAGCTGACTGCTTCCTTTCCTTCTGTCTTTGTAAACATGGTTGATACCACTGGTTGCCATGGCAACATTTATTGACATTGTGTGAAGTCATTAAAGTGCCTGAGACTCAGAAACAAAAATATTTCTTTTGCTTTGTGTAATGTGGAGAGGACATTCAGACATCTTTGCTGGTTTTGGAAATTAAAGATAAAAGTCAGAGCAAAATTTTTACCATGTAGTTAAAGTTGAAATTTAGAGCAAAATGTTAACAAATTAAAGTTAAAAGACAAAGCAAAGTCTTAACAATTGAAGATAGAAGATAGAACCAAACCATTATGAGCATGTTACGATTACACTCTCTGCCCTGACTTCTAGATATATTTTATTACTATGAATTCCGTGGATCTGTAAATTGCTAAGTACAGAATAAGTGTTGCTTACCTCAATTTGTTTTCATAATGCACTTCATTTTTTAAATTTATTTATTTTTTTT
>NW_004797402.1:1442106-1444524 GCF_000002075.1 Aplysia californica | reverse complement strand
CACACACACACACACGAGGCACCTGCCCATTTTAACTTTTACATTATCAGACAATAATATTGTCTATGTCATTTGACGTTTTTCCAATTTATCTTCCCTAATTTTTCCTCATTTCAGTCTTTGGATATTGGGGTTTGTAAAACTGCACTGGACAGACAGCACAATGTTGCACTGAGTCGTTGAATGTGGTTTCTCTGCGTGTGTGTGTGTGTGTGTGTGTGTGTGTGTGTGTGTGTGTGTTTGTGTGTGTGTTTCATGTGTGTAGTAGTACATGTGCTCACTTCTCGTGCCTCAGACTAGTGTGCTCTCTCTGTTCATTTATTAATGTGTCCGCACTGTGTTGTGATCAATGTAATGTTCACAGTACACGCATCGTCTTGTAGTTCTGATCGAGAAGATGTGTTAATTTCTTTCTATGTTGTTCATATTTAGAAAGACTCTCCTGTTTTGTTTGAACTTCCTAAAACGTTTTTGTATAAAAATCTCTACCTCGACGCAAGAAATTTCAATTTCATGTGTTGAGGAATTTTTATACGACCTTTGCTGTGTTGTTCACATTACTACACACATCGTGTAGATCTAGTTCTGAGTTGAGAAGATGTATTTTCTGTGTTGTTCGTATTTAGAAATACTCGACAGTTTGTTTTGTTGTTTGAACATCACAAAAAGTTTTGTATACAAAGTACAACATATGAAGTTTAATAATTTGTGTGTGATGGGAATTTATACAAACTGTGTTGTGGTTGTTTTGGGTTTTTTTATATTATCGGGCCTATTTCAACCAAAATGGTTTAATTTGTAGAGTTAGAATAGTTTGCTAGGAAAAGTTTATGGAAAAATCTTTGTAGGAAAAGGAACTGAAAAGGATTTTTTTTACAAACTTGAAGAAGAAGAAGAAGAAGAAAAAGAAAAGAAGAAGAAGAAGAAGAAGAAGAAGAAGAAGAAGAAGAAGAAGAAGAAGAAAAGAAAGAGAACGAGGAAGAAAAGGGAGTAGAAGAAGAAATAGAAGAGAGTTTAGACTGAGCTGCCTTTCCCAGGGTACTTACATTAAGAGGTTTTCTTCCAACGTGGTGTGACTGTTTGCACTATGGTGTGTCTTTAACTGTTTGTTTTCAACAAAGTATCATTCTTTTTCTTTCCTTTTATTCTTTTTCTTTCACTCTCTTCCTTTTATTCTTTTTCTTTCACTCTCTTCCTTTTATTCTTTTTCTTTCACTCTCTTCCTTTTATTCTTTATCTTTCACTCTCTTCCTTTTATTCTTTTTCTTTCACTTTCTTCCTTTCGTTCTTTGCCTTTTATTTTTTTATTTTATTTTTTTTCTTTCTATTCTTTGTCTTACCGATTTCTTCTTGTATTTGTCTTTCTTGTTTTGTAATTCGTTCTTTTCCTTTTATCCTTCTCCTTTTCTGATCATTTTCCGAAGACTTCAACCCTATCCATTTCTCTATTACCTTTTTATGAGTCAAAACGTAAATGGCGGTATGGTCTACATATTATATTCCTTTCTAATGAGACATTTCTTTCGTTGTGGGTTTCATTGTAGCAAGTAAAAATATTGTTTTTGAAACTTGGGGTTAAAGTTGCCTGCCTTCTAAATGATCTAAATTATCTAGATAGGGGTGGAAAACATCTACACTTAAAGTCAAAAGTACACCCGAAAAGGATTGATAGAGTATGTATTTAAAAATAGTGGTTATGACATTGATAAAAGAGGTTTAAAGTAGGCTCCCTCTGGTTGTTCTTGAGTTGCATGTAGATCTACTTACTGACCGTGTGTCTAGATCTAGATCTAGCAGCTGTTTGTGTCTTTTGGATTCCTTCCCTTTGTGAAGCAGACGCACAAAGCGACTTTGTCTGAAGTCGAAGGAGGGGGGGGGGGAGAGGGGGGATTGAAGGAATTATGTGTCTTTGTTACCTTGACAACAACCAACATTGAAGTGTCATGAAAAACTATAACCATATCATTACGTAGTATGTGTGAGTGTCTTTTCTAGACTCCCGTGTTGAATGGTGTTGAGTTCGATTCTCATGATATGTCTGACAAGTCACTGTGTTTTGTTATGTTTTGTGTAGTTGTGTTTTGTTTTGGTGTTTTTCCGTCACCTGTAAAGGCGATCGGTGCTGGCCTATTTATGACTTACTGTGACTGCTACATAGTCGTCCGTGATGTAAAGTCCTGGTAGACATACAAGTTGTGGTTTTTATTTGTAGGGTAGGTCTCAGCTTTTGTGAATGCACATCTGTGTCAGAATGCAGGGGCGAAGGCTGACTTGTTTGACAGGGTAATCAAAGTGAAACGGGACCAGATATAGATCTATATGGCCTGTAGATATCACAGAAGAATCTTACTCGAGGCGGCGACTCTGAGTTATGAATGAAAACAAATCCGGAATTCATATTGTATGTTCAACCGCCAA
>NW_004797402.1:1440769-1441359 GCF_000002075.1 Aplysia californica | reverse complement strand
TTTAAGGATGAATTTGACAGCGACAATGTTTCAAAATTAGAAAGGGAAGCAGTGATTATTTGATTATATAGACGCTTCGCCCCTGTCAGAATGTTCTTTGTGTACCCCTACATGTGTATGATTTAATATGTTACATGTGTATAATTTATAATATGTAGATGTCGATGTATATTTTTGTGTGTGGGAGTTTTTATTGTTATCAAAGCGTAGTGAATATGTAACATACATAGTGTTAAATGTGTGGGTATTTCGTATTGGTATTTCTTTTTCTTTTTTTATTATATCTTTATAATTGCATCACAATAGATGAAATTCTTTTGTGTATAATTACCAAGATAGGCGACAACGACAAAATATCGTTGTCCTAGATCATTAGATAAAAGTCGTGATTTGTTTTTGTGGGGTATAGGTGTCATCTTTTGTGAATGTGTAATATCTTTCAGAATTTTGTTCCTGTAGCCTACAGTGTTTATTTCTGTTGCTTTCTGCTTTGTTCAGAGCAGCTAAAGTCTGCATTAATTAATCACACAACAGGTGCGCTCTCTCTCTCTCTCTCTCTCTCTCTCTCTCTCTCTCTCTCTCTCTCTCTC
>NW_004797402.1:1436380-1437952 GCF_000002075.1 Aplysia californica | reverse complement strand
TTTTAAATTATTTTTTAAAATTTATATGTATTATAATGGCATTCTTTCACACAAACTTATGGTGTTTCTTCTGTAGTATTTCTTGATTGTTTCATACAGAAAATACTTTATCTACCTATAACTGAATATTTTGGCAAAGTGTATCAAGTTTTTTTCTTTAATGCGCGAACAATTGAAGAAAAACTGAAAAGAAAAGATGGAACTATTTCTTGGAATAGTAGGCCTATCCTGAAGGTTTTATCCACTCTTGGCAAGGTGTGATTTCAATCACATAGGTTAAATGGATAATGTACCTTTTCTTTTAGTTTTTGTCCAGTTCAAATAGCTGTCATGTCCTATTTGTGAGGCATCGTGGTGAAATCAGGCGCTCGTCAAAATAATGAAACCCGAGAAATCGGAATTTTTCGGCCAGTTTAGAAATATTTTTCGAATTTTTTTATTTTTGGCTCAACACCTTGTATGTTCATTTAAAAACACTTTTATGTGTAGATTTTATGGAAAAATGTCGATTAAAGGCACAAAAGAAATGTAAATTTGACATTTCCAAGAACTCTTAAGCTATGGAAGTCACAAAACGTTGGCGACCATTTTCTCGCTAAGTTTACTTCTGAAACCAGGTGACCCCCACCTCCTTCAGTCGCAAATATCTCAACTTCTATTCAAGATAAATAGATTTTGTTTTTCATTCAAAGCAAGGCAAAGGAACAACCTTTAAGATGATGGCAATAATTCCATATGCCCACAAATTGACGAGGGCCTGATTCCACCGCGTCATGTGATTCCTGGTCTTTGAACTTTATACCAGACACGCACAGGCTTCCCAACAAATGGGATCAGAAGACAATAGTGATTTCTTTGTCTTTTTTAAATGTTGTTTTGATCACAGTTGCTTTGTTTGTTTGTTGTTGTTTTTGTTTGTTCTTGTTTGTTTTGTTTGCTTTTTTGTGGGGGGGGGGGAACTTTTCCACTTTAGTAATAAGCCTTAATAAACACCTGAAGGTTGAGAAGCTCTCTGCCATAGGCTGAGCCTATCAAATTATATTTTATTAAAGAAAAAAGAAAAAGTGATAATGATAATGACAATGATAGCGGGAAATGCTCAGTAAATTAAGGAACTCATCAGTCTGTTTTTCTGTCCTGAGTGTCTTAAGCGATGATTCAGTGTACAATCTGTTGTTACTCACCTTTTTCTTATCAGATTCAGATATAAATAAATCTGACCCAATCTGTGTCGATGGAGGCGTCAAAGAAATAGCTGTAAAACGCCCAGAGCGCACTGTACGTAGAGCTTAACTATGCGCTGTAGACTGTATGAAATGTAATAATTAGTTATAATTAGTTATTATTATTGAAACGTTTACAATTAGACCTAGATCTACCATAATTTTCTTGCACAAAGCTTGAACAGTTTTGTTTTTGTTCACCAGGGTTCCTCATCTATGCTCAACATTGACGACCGCCCGCTCTACCTCGGAGGCTTCATGCAGAAGGAAGATCTACCCTCTGGTCTCTCGGTCGATACTGGGTTTACTGGGGCCATTCAAAGGGTAAGAGCTTTAGAATAATAATAAT
>NW_004797402.1:1433110-1434336 GCF_000002075.1 Aplysia californica | reverse complement strand
CACCTCCCGGGGCAGTGCTACTCGCTGAAGTGTCTTTAAGCCATTCCCAAAAGCGGGACATTAACCTGTTCTAATGCGCAATAGAATTGTAAATGGGCTGATTCATCAATGTCATGCTTATGACTGTGCCTGAACTGCAACAGGAAACTGCTGCTTTTTCTTTCCTAATCCTTACTAATGTCATTTTATCCTCTATTTCTTTTGTATGTTTGTCGCACTCTTGTGACCCGCTATTTCCGGGATACCTTAATAGTCGAAGCAGACTTTGTGCTGGTGAAGCTAGAGAGGTGAGCAGAGTAAGCCTGATTCCCTGTAAAGACTTCTCTGTTGACATCCACCCCTTGGCCCTCATATGACCGTATGCAGTTGCGAGTGCCGTAAAACCTCTACTAAAACTAAACTGAAAAATGTGCGTTTTGTCTTTCGGAGCAAATTTTCCTGCTGTGCTGCTCAATTTGTCTTTCTTTGTTCAATACCACTTTTATGTCGTGAGTAAAATTTGTTGTAAAATGACAGTAACTGATTTTTGGAAAATAAGCAAAATACCACATGATGAATGATTTAAGTAGAATAACCATGATATGAGAGTGATTTAATTTTGTTTTGTAAAATAAAAACACATTCTTATCGTTATTTTATAACTTAAGACTCATCGAGTAAGTTAAAAATAAAATTAATTAAATAGGCTCAGATTTCAATTGTCTCCAACATCTTAGATGAACACAGAGAAAGATCTATTATCTACTTCTTAAAAACATAATATTAGTCAGTCTTTATGATTCAGCTGTTGATACTGACAACAAAAACCATCTTCTTCTGCACAAAAATTATAAGATTTAGATCTGTAGCAATTTTTCGTTTTATGTCCATCTTTATTTTCATCGTCATCATCATCATCATCATCATCATCATCATCATCATCATCATCATCATCATCATCATCATCATCATCATCATCATTGTAGGTAGCAGGAAATAAAAAAAGGGGGTTGAGACTTAGTAGATTTTTCAAATTTTATATAAGTTCAACGTTTCGCCCTGTAAAGCGCTTCGACAGGAACATAATGTACAAAAACATCATCATCATCATCATCATCATCATCACATCATCATCATCACATCATCATCACATCATCATCATCATCATCATCATCATCATCATCATCATCATCATCATCACATCATCATCATCATCATCATCATCATCATCATCATCATCATCATCA
>NW_004797402.1:1430842-1431433 GCF_000002075.1 Aplysia californica | reverse complement strand
GATCCTGTCTTATCTTGTCTTGTCTTGTCTTATCTGATCTATCTTATCTTATCTTGTCTTATCTTATCTTGTCTTATCTTGTCTTATCTTGTCTTGTCTTATCTTGTCTTATCTTGTCTTATCTTGTCTTGTCTTATCTTGTCTTATCTTGTCTTATCTTATCTCATCCCATGTATTCCTCAGACAAGAGGGCCAGAGGAGCAACCAGTTCGCCGTAACTTTCCGCACATCTGAGCCAGACGGAATCCTGCTCCTACAGATAGGCGGTGACCAGGTGACCAGCGACTATCTCAGTGTCGCCGTCAGTGGCGGTCATCTAGAGCTGTCGTATAACCTGGGGAAACAGGGACCAGGGAACCTGCACATCATCCGGTCAGCCGTCGACGTGACCGACGGAAAGTGGCACACAGTCAAGGTGTTCAGGTGAGTTGTACGGGGCTCTCGTGACCTACAGGTCAAGGTGTTCAGGTGAGTTGTACGGGGCTCTCGTGACCTACAGGTCAAGGTGTTCAGGTGAGTTGTACGGGGCTCTTGTGACCTACAGGTCAAGGTGTTCAGGTGAGTTGTACGGGGCTCTCGTGACCTACAGGT
>NW_004797402.1:1424404-1430103 GCF_000002075.1 Aplysia californica | reverse complement strand
TCGTGGCCTACAGGTTAAGGTGTTCAGGTGAGTTGTACGGGGCTCTCGTGGCCTACAGGTTAAGGTGTTCAGGTGAGTTGTACGGGGCTCTCGTGGCCTACAGGTTAAGGTGTTCAGGTGAGTTGTACGGGGCTCTCATGGCCTAGAGGTTAAGGTGTTCGCCTCTCATTCAATAGGTCCCGGGTTCGAATCCGGATAGCGACGAAAATTTTTCTTCTCGAGATTGTCTCCTTTCACCTCCTTTCCTGCTCTCAAGCAATGTTCTGTTGTCTGCTTTCGTCTCCACTTTCTGCTCCTACACCCTTCACCTCCTTTACCCCCTCCTCTGGGCTCCTGAATCTTTCTGCAGCCTTTCTCACGTATTCTCACCACGTGCATTGAACGTATTCTCACCACGTGCATTGAACGTATTCTCACCTCATGTACTTTCAGACAAGAGCGAGAGGGATCCCTCCAAGTGGACGATGAGGACCCGGTGACCGGGTTCTCTGAACAGGGGACCAAACAGCTGGACACGGACGGACTCCTGTGGATCGGAGGGAGGAGTAGCCTCCCGTGGGGCCTACCCACCATGAAGAACTTTGAGGGCTGTATAGAGAAGGTGGAGGTGAACGGGCAGCGGCTCCACCTAGTGGAGGACAAGAACGGACACAGCTCAACAATAGCTTTTTGCTCATGATGACTGATGGTGGCGGAGCGATTTCAGGACAGTATGGGGCGATACGATACGGGACGAAGCGAGGCGATTTGAGACGACGTCGGTCGAAGGGAATGGTCATTTTGTTTGGGGATTTTTTAACGTGTGTGTGACGATGGAGTGAAGTTACATGACACTCAATACGGGGGGTTTGGGGGGTGTAGCGGGTCTTTCGTGTAGTTGATGAGGGTAGCCTAGTTTCTGATGTGACAGGGAACCAGGGAAATAGAATCGATGAGTGGAAGTGTTTGCACACACTTTCAGGGATTATGTTGATCTATTTCCAAAGCCAAGGAGGGCTTAAACATTTTAGCTTTAGTGCAGACGCTTGCATTGGGTTTGGTTGTTTTTTTTTGGGGGGGGGGTTTAACTGTATCTGCAAACCGACAGATATTGTAGAAGCGTACGTGATCCTTATCTCATGAAAAATGAGTTACTCCTTTTCACCTTGCTGCGGTGGGTGAACAAAGAGCACAGGAGTTATCGCTTTTCTTGTGACAGCGACGATTTTTTTTTTTTAAAATTTAAAAGCGGGTTTCCACATTCACAATGTCATGGAATATTCTGGAGCAAATGATCTAATTCTTTGTTTCCCAGTTTGATTAAATGCTAGTAGATGTCGCTCGTTGAGCCAGAAACATCGGATATAATATAACATATTATATACGGCTATGTCTGTTCAGAAAGTGCAAAGTGTTCTGTATTTGAAATGTATCCACTGACTATGGTTGACAAATTGTAAGGATTTTTCCATAAAGTTTTTTGCTCACTTACGGATAGTCTGATATATTTTGTTGGGCAAGCTAAAAGGTTTAGTCGAAGAGGTAAGATTTTAATTTTCTTAAGCAGTTGATATTCTAGACTTTGAAAAATAAACTTTTTAAAGATTTAGTAGCGGGGTGTGTAAGCAGTGCCTGGAGGTCATTCTTTGAAGTATATTTGTCATTCATCATGGCACGTTGAAGAAAGTAACTTTAGTGGAATGATTGTAAATCTTTACCTTTTGATTTATTTCATATCTGAAGTTACGATTCTTAAATAGAAGTGAGGAAATTTGTGTTACGATGCAGTGGAATCAGGCGCTCGTCAATTTTGGGGCATATGGAGTTATTGGTGTCATCTGAACGTTTATTTAATTGCCTTGCTCTCACTGAAAAAATGCCCATCTATCTTAAATAGAAGTCGAGATATTTGCCATTGAAGGAGTTGAGGTCACCTGGTTTCAGTGGTAAAATTAGCGAGAAAATGCTCGTCAAAGTTTGATCATTTCAATAGCGTGAGAGTCCTTGAATACGATGAAATTACATATTATTATTTTGTGCCTTTAACCAAAGTTTTCAAGTAAAATTCACATGAAAATGTGTTTTTATATGGACATGAAAGGTGTTGAGGCACAAAACAAAAATCCGACAAGAATTGCCAAACTGGCGGGAAAATGCCTGTTTCTTTGATCTCGTTATATTTTAGTCGAGCGCCTGATTGCCCCACGATGCCTCACATTTGTTTTCTTCGTAGCAAAGAGGGTTTTCTCAGAAAAGTTTACATCGCCTCTTGGACACAACATGTATACAACCCCCCGCTCCATAAGGCGTTACTAAAACGGTCATTCTACTATTCATGTGAACAGTTGCATGGAAAAATGAGGCAGATCCAATTTGGACATTTTCAGACATTTACCTTTTCTCTTATTTCGAAGAAACTGAACATCATATTTGTAATCTGTCTGTCATGGTCAAAGAAGGATAAGATTTATTTTAAGGAAGCTATTTTGGAATCGGGAGAGATTTTCTTGCACTGTTTAAAAGGATACTTGACAGAAACAGTTAAAAATGTGGCGTGTGGCGCATTTGGCTCTGATCTGACACTGTTTTTGTGGTCTCTTTTTGTCCGCTCAAAGCATTTTGAAATGGCACCTGAAGAAATGAATGAGGAGGAAAAGAAATGAACCTGACTTGACCGTGTATTTCAATTGACCTGGCATACTCAATGTGTACCCCAAGTGTATACATTGGCTTTCGTTTTTGTCATTTGCTTTGGACATACTGCTATATCGAGTTTGTGTATAAAAATTTGAAAAAAATCTTGTTTATTTGTCAGGATTTATGTCAATGTATTCACAGAATTTTATTCAGCACAGATGTTAATCGACTGATCCTTTGGATAAAATCCTTTGAGTTGTGTGTTTTAGAAAACATGGGTCTGTAACATGATGTGGGCCCCACGTTTGAATTTGTTTGTTGTTTTTTTTGGGGGGGGTTGTCTTTTTGTCTTTTGGGGGACTGGGGGATGGGGTGGAGAGATTTTGTTGCATTTACTTCGAGAAAGAGTTATGACAATTTTTGTATTTACAGCTTTGTTCTGTTTAGAAAGCCTTTCAGCTTTGACGTTTATGGAAAGATGTCGTGACGTGTAGTTAACTACTCACGGGTTATTCTGAAGAAGCTAGGGTGGATTTTGCCACGATGACTTTTTCACTCTCGTATATAGAGGGTTTTAGGATTTTTCAATATGGTCAAGATTTTGAAAAACATTTTTTTTTAATCTCAAAAGTTTTTATTCTATTTAGATTTTTTTTTCAATACTAAAAGTGTACCCTCTACACCTCATCTCTTACCTCGCCCCCTCCCCCCTCCTCCCCTCCCGCCCAAATCACCTTCAAGCAATATGTTGTTTGAGGTACATTATTTTCACAACTGGGAAACAACTTGACTGCAGACATAATTTTGGTTCACTTGTGTGATGATAGCTTCAGAATAGCGGAACTTTGTACTGTGCCTAAGCCAGATGTTATAATTGTGACTTTGTGATATCCATGGATGTAAATAGCACACTGTGTATATATACGTTCAGACAAAGCATTGTCATACACCTGACTGGAATGTATTTCGTGTCATGTGTTTTCACCGTGGGGACTTTTATATCAACGCACACGACAGCACCCTGGCGTGAAGTCATAATACGTTTGATCATAACCTGTTGTTGTCACCCAGGGGCCTGTTTTTTTTTCTCCCGACCAGTCGTTCTCATCTCTGTGACGCCTACCAAAGCTACAAAAGGATTTTTTTTTTTACCCAAGGAGTGGGCCACCAGTTTACAAACACGACCATGGTGACAAGGGATTTCTTTTTATCCCTCTTTTGCCGCAGTCGAAATTCTAAGATAATATGCTGATCCTCTGACTCAGTCCCTGTCTATCTCTTATTAAAATGGACAGTATATGTGAGGCAGCGTGGTGGAATCAGGCTCTCGTCAAAATAATGAAATCGAAGGAAACAGCAGTTTTCTCCCTGCTTTACAATTTTTACCAAATTTTTGTTTTTCGGCTAAACACCTTTTTATGTCCATTTACAAACAAATTCCTTTGAGGACTTCACCGAAAAGCGTTGATTAAAGGCGCAAAAATATAAATTTACAGTTTCATTGGACTCTCTAGCTTTGGAATTTACCAAGCTTTGGCGGCCATTTTTACTCTAATTTTACCTTTTGAACCAAGTGACCCCCACCTCCTTCAATCCAAAATATCTCCACTTCTATTGAAGATGGATGGGTTATTTTTTCATTGAAAGCAAGACACATGAACACGCTTTAAGATGATACCAATACCTCAATATGCCCAAAAATTGACGAGAGCCTTATTCCACCACGCTGCCTCACATATTATGATAGTGAGGTTGTCTTTCTTTCTTACCCCACTGCGGGCTCTCTACCGAGCACCAAACACACCCCTCGGGGTACAGTAGTCCAAGTGGAGCAGTCACGCCATGAGAGCTCAACTGTTCGGACTCTGTACGGGGCCAGGGCTAGAGGGTTAAGGATTGTTTTGTACGGGGTGGGGTGTTTGTTTTTCTGGGTCAGTAGCAACGTAATATTTCGGTTTATTGTCTTCTATGCTCTTACAGTACTGTAACCCCCAAACGGGGTACATGAGCTATAAAATTCTGGTGGGAAAGTACAGACGTAGTGTTACAGGTAGGTTGTTTGCCGTAGTATGTAGAAGACGGGAATGCAATCCCAAATGGGGAAGTTATATATCGAGTACCGCGACCGTCTCTCCGTTTTTCTGCCGGGATGTTCTATCCCTGGTTGGCTCCTGACAGGCGGGATGGAAGCAGCCTTCCTCCTAAATTATCAGAATTATTAGGTCAACTGGGATTAAACGTTACAATTTTTACTTTTTTTTTTCTTTTTTTTTTTTTTTTTTTTGGGGGGGGGGGTTCGAAAGTGATGGCGTCACTTGATGTCTTTGATGTGAACGACAGAGATTTGTCTTTGCAGTGTCAGATAAAAAGGAGAGTGAATTTTTCACCGATGATTGCACCGCGTAGGTTCACGATGACTTTTTCTCTGTGTCTGTTTGCTCCATGAGGACTAAAGCCATTAGGTTGTGAGTAACCCGTTTGTACATACTCTCCTACTCATTACTCTGTGTACATGGCGAGAATATAACCCCAATGCTTTCGCTCATTATCATATGTGTACTGCACTTTTCAATATATATATATATATATATAAATATAAATATTCATAGCTGAAATGTCATTGGATGGATCAGCATCTGTGATGTAATGGTGTGGCTCTTGGCCGTTGCACGCTGAAAACCCGAGCCCAATTCCTGAATGGGCATTTTTTTTCTCCAGTATCTCCAACAGTGTGCTGGAACGTTGTATACGCTCAGCCGGAATTGGCCCTGACAGGCGGGGTTGGTTGAAGCTGGCAGGCTCCAAACTGATCTAAATGAGTCAATTGATTGATTGGTTGATTGAGTATGTGTTTTACGGCGCTATCGACCCAATTTTGGTCATTTAAAAATTAGTCAATAGAGGTGTAAAACTTTAACAATTACAATAACAAAGCCCTTAGCTGAAGTTGAAGTGTCATGGGCTAGAGTAGAGCTGAGGGAAACATTGGTCAGTATCGAGGTAAGTCATTCCGTTTTTTTGGTGAAACTTCCCACTCGGCTTTTCCGACTTGAGACCAACAGTACAAATACTAGCCTACAGGG
>NW_004797402.1:1417231-1423208 GCF_000002075.1 Aplysia californica | reverse complement strand
GGGGGTTGTCAGTTTTTCAGCGTATTTATTAAAAAGTAACGTTCTTTTCTAAAATTTCATTTCTAATTTATTCGGAAACTAGTCACAGTTTCAGTCTGATTTTTTCACACGAGTTTGGTAATTGATCAGCTTTCGATTTAGCAATTAAAAAACTGTGGTGCGAAAGTGAAAAAAGGCGTTTTGTCAGCTTACGGCACTGATGAGACTGCAAAGTGGAGCAAGTCTGAGACTTTTGGTGGGAGCTGATTATTTAGTGTGATTTCTCTGAATCGCGAGGCTTTTCTTTTTTCTTTTCAATTGCTGTTTTTTTTTGTTGTTTTTTCTTTCAACCTACATTGTCAAGGTTGCTGTTATTTGTTTCTTCTTAGAAGAGAACAAATATGTGAGGCATCGTGGTGGAATCAGGCTCTCGTCAAAATAATCAAAGTAAAGAAACCTGCATTTTTTCGCAGGTTTGGGAATTTTTATCAAATTTTTGTTTTTTGGCTCAACACCTTTCATGCCCATTAAAGAACTCATTTCTGTGCGGATTTTTCTGAAAAAGCATTGATTAAAGGCACAAAAATGTAAATTTTTAGTTACCACGGACTTTTAAGCTAAGGAAATAACTAATCTTTGGCGGCCATTTTCTCACTAACTTTACCTCTGAAAACAGGTGTCCACCACCTCCTTCTTTTGCAAATATCTCGACTTGTATTCAAGATAAATGGATATTTTTTCATCCAGATTAAAGACAAGTGAACAAGCTTTAAGATGATACCAATAACTCTACATTCTCAAAAATTGACGAGAGCCTGATTCCACCACGCTGCCTAACATTTGTATTTTAAAGAGAAAAAGTTAAAGCTTGTAACACTAGAAACCATGTTACTATCCTCCCTAAAGCAGCGCTTCTCAGCCTTTTGATAGCCAACACCCACTTTTGCCACCTTTGAGAGGCTGACATGTTCATTCCACCCACCTACGTGTGTGTCCAAGAAGGCCATTGAAAAGCACGTCCTGGGTAATCCCCCCCCTCCCAAAAGGTCCCAACCCCCCCCCCCCCTTCCACCACCAAAATTACAAAATGGCACACTCGTGGGTGTCTCGCCCAGGTTGGCAACCGCTGGTCTAAGGACAGGTGCACAGGCTTGGATCTGACAGTTGATTGTCCAGAAGTGAGCGAATTCCTCAGTCTGTTCAATGTATTAAACGCAGCAGGTCCTTCTTGGGCTGTTGAGAAATGACGTGGTGAAGAGAGAGAGAATCAGTAAGGCGTCCAGTCACTTGCACGAGGTCACGTGGTATATTAGACTATTATGTTTATCCGCTCAAAGAGGTGCCCGGTCACTTGCACAGGAATGCAATATAACCACATTTGACCACTGAGGACTAATCAGATAAAGTTACGAAAAAAGCAGTGAAGGTGAAGTCCGATCAATACAACCCAACTCAGTAACTGGCCTATATAAGGAAAAGTCAGAAATTGTTTGAAACTTAGATTTCTTTTTTCAAAAGGGATGCTTCACATGTAATTTCTCGAGAAAAGAAAATGTTGTTTTATTTTTCCCTGTGCGGCCCCCAATTTGTGTACATAGTGTGTGTATGTCTCTTTTTGTGTGCGTGTTTGGGAGAGATATGTAGAGATAGAAAAAGGGAGACTGGTTATTATGATGGTCTAAGTCAGAGTCAGAGACAAAGTAGATGTTGTGTGTGTGCCAAATCTGGGTCAGAGCCATGCCAGGTGTCACATCCGGCTGTAGGAACAAGGGAACGTTAAAGCAGGGATCCTGGAGTCCTGTTTGTGATTCCCTGTGGTAAACACAGTCCCTCATAGTGTGGTAACCGTCAAAAAGTTGTGTCGCAACTGATCCTCAAATACCTCTTTATGGGTGAATCAATGTCGCCCATGCTTTGCACAGCAGTTTGTATCCGTTTGTTTGGATTTAATCTTATTTTTCCAAAACAATTGAGGAAAGATTTGAAAACTTTTCTTCATAAATTATATAAAATTACTATAACACTCCGTCACGCGGACAATAATTTTGTTCACCATTTACAGCTCTTCTCGCTTTTCGTACACTTTTTACGTACGCATATGGCCTGCGTCATAACTCATCAATGACACTTTTAGTGGCCAAACTTGTTACAAGAAATCAATTTCATTGTGAACATATTTTTTACTCTTAACATTTTTAAATCATGCCTTCAAAAAGAATAATGTCGCGATTATAAAAAAATTGACGGACTTCTTTTTAAAAGTGGCATTGTCCCTCCCAGATGTAAACCTTTTAAAATCTGTAGAAGCCACCCACTGGGATTTTTAATAAGTAGTCATTAAGGAATTACAGCCTACAGGTATTTACAAAAATATATTGATCTGTTAAGACAACCAGATACAAGTCGGCGTGCAAAAGCTGGAGAGTCTGTGTAGTCGATGGTTAAGGAAGTATTTGACAATACGCGGCGCCACAAACTTTTGACTATGGTGTTGTTGGTTGGTTGGTTGGTTTGTTTGTTTGAGTTTGAATGACGCACAACAATGGGAAAATGGTTGTCTTAATGGTTGTCTAGTGATTGAAAAAAAGTAAAACAAAGAGACACAAAATAAATATATCGGTAGTATAGAGTTAGTAGTAGCAAAGTAGATCCCTGAACCCCCTCCACCCTCTCCAACCTTCCCGCAATGTGAGGGTTAAGTAAGTACAGCAGGAGAGGGTTAACGTGCCAAATGGGTGAGAAAGTTTTCTTGTTTTTGAATGAAATAATTGTGGCTTAAAGACTTTTAAGAATAATGTCTTTGCTGTGTTGAAGTTCGGTTGGCACTGTGTTTTAAAAGTCAGCAGAAACAGTAAAAATAGAAGAAACATTGACTTCTGGTGTGTGAATGCTGTTCGCTATGTATGCGCCATTGTTGAATGCGATGTATCTTTGAGCCATAAATGGATAATATCCAATGTTTGGATCTGCTTTTTTAACTGCAGATGTTTCATTCCGTGTACCGTTTCTATGTCGGATACTGACTGATTAAATAATCAATTATTCTAATAGTCCCGAATATTAAATTGAGGTCGTGCCGTAATGTATGGTCACAATATTCTGTATCCCTTTATTTATTTTGAAAATTAATCACTCATTTGTCAATTATTTTTTGCATTTTTGTCTTTTGTCATACGCTAATTTTGCAAGATACATTCCGTAAAACTGTTCTGCAGCGTATTCAGCTGAACGTCAACGCTGTCATAGATAGACAAAAAATACAAATTGTGGCAAGAAAAATTTCCAAGACTTTGATAGGCTTATTTTGCTTTGAACTTTGTGAGATACTGAACAATTATTATCTCAAGTACATGTAGTAGCATTAGGTTGGCAAATACTGAACAATTATTTTCTCAAGTACATGTAGTGGCATTAGGTTGTGAAATGACATTTCACCCTATAAACTCTGAAACTGTTTGACATCTTTCTTGAAAAAGTTCTTTGTTTTATTTGATTGGGGTGGGGGGGGGGGGTTGTTGTTGTTGTTCAGTTGTTGTTGTTGTTGTTTTGTTGTTTATTTATTTTTTTTATTTTTTTTGGGGGGGGGGGTTGTCACTGATCTTCTTGGACAATAGTTTACAGCCTTATTTCCTTTGACAGCGCAGTTTTGAGGTACATATACATGCATGTGAGAGATTTAAGACAAGTCTAGGTTGTATTGTCTGGCTCTCTCACTTCGCATTTATAATGTGCTGTCGTTTAAACTAAGAATAAAGGAATCTATTATCGTATGGAAAAAAGAGCACAATTTATTCTCTGCGTGATATGGTAGCGCAGTCTCAGAAAAATAAATACATAATTAATTTCTGAAATTTGACAAATTTAATGAGTTGTGTAGTGGTTTCTATGTCTTCCCCTGCACTTTTGCAAAGCTGTCTTTTTGGCTAGGATAATAGTAATCTTTTCTTTCAGAAAAGGAGACAGAGAAAGAATATAAAAAGTGACATATTTAATGAAGGACTTTTTTTATGAGCCAATTTAATAAAGACGTTTTTAAATTGACCAAATTAATGGAGAAATATAAAAATGGACCAGTTTAATGAGTTTTGCCATTACCTCCTCCCAAATGTGTCTATCCCAGGGAGAGATGTATCACTGTATGTGATGTCCTACATTCACCATGTGGAACTGTATTGATATTTATCTCTATGTGATGGCGTATGTACTAATAAAAACTATAGACATTTGCATGGATGCGTCTCTGCTTTTATTCATCGGGTCGTATCCAGTACTCATTCTCATAGTTTTTGTGTTATATGACATGGAGTTCAATTCTTATATGTGCTGAAATCTGTTGTGTCACTGTTTTGATTTAGTGGGCAGTTGGCGGGTGCTCTGGTGGGATTTGCTCCTTCTTTTCTATTAAAAAAATCTATCGTCTCTATTCCCCCCTCCTTCTTTTTCGTGTTTGTTTCTCTCTTGCAACACCTCAAATCTTCAGCACCTATTTGACCTTAGGCCCCATTGTGTTGCAAGTGCCGTAAAACTCTTACTAATACTTTTAAAAGCTGCTTTTATTTATTCCGACAGCGCCAGATACTCATAGTTTCTGTTTTCTGTTTTGTGGGCCTAATTATTATTACGGAGGTCAGTTCTTGTTGTTGGGAAATATGTCTGTTGTTTTTCCTGGTGATCTAGACAACTGCATTCCAAAGACCGGAGCAATGCTGCACTCTTGCAAATAGAATCATGGTTCAGGAGGAAGGAACATTTGCTCGATAAATATACATATGTAATATATGTGTGTGTACGTGTATGTGTGTGTGTGTTTGTGTGTGTGTATGTGTGTGTATGTGTGTGTGAGTGTGTGTTTGTGTGTGTATGTGTGTGTGTGTGAGTGTGTGTGTGAGTGTGTGTGTGTGTGTAGATTACGACCTCATGCCGGCTTAGAACCTTTCTACAAGTACTTATTTTCTTATAGTTTCCCATTTCCTAGTTTCTAGAGAGGCTAAAAATAGTGGGTGGTTGGAGGGTGCCACTGGTAGATCCTACTCCTTAACTTTCCCTCGGTTATTTCTGTCTGTCTGTCTGTCTGTCTGTCTGTCTGTCTGTCTGTCTGTCTGTCTGTCTGTCTGTTTGTCTGTCTGTCTGTTTGTCTGTCTGTCTGTTTGTCTGTCTGTCTGTCTGTCTGTCTGTCTGCCTGTCTTTTTCTCAACACTAAATGTACCATAATTGTGTCTGTGTGACTCTCTTTACTCCAATAAAAACAAACAAACAAACAAACAAACAGGCTGATAGCGCAGATATTTTACATTATTTGTTTAAAAAACATCGACACAGATCTATTTGTAGTTGCTGCAATGACATAAATACAGATCTGAAGAGCCCCTTAAATAACCTAATAGAGCCCCTTAAATAACCTAATAGAGCCCCTTAAATAACCTAATAGAGCCCCTTAAATAACCTAATAGAGCCCCTTAAATAACCTAATAGAGCCCCTTAAATAACCTAATAGAGCTCCTTAAATAACCTAATAGAGCCCCTTAAATAATCTAATAGAGCCCCTTAAATAACCTAATAATAGTGTTGATAGGGGCGTTAAACCCATACCATTTCACCATTTCACCATTTTCACCAGATCTGAAGAAACACAACCCTGCCTCAGCCTGTACCCACCACAATACGATGAGAAGAGTGGTCAAACGTCTCCCATATGAGAAGTTCTGAGTGAATGGAATTTTGTGCTTTCAGATAAATGTTAATTAAAACTATGAGTTTTATTCTCATTATAATTTGGAAAAAGCTTTTCAAATCAACCGCTTAGGAATTATAGATCTTTATAAGTTGACAATCCAACGCAGCAGATCTCCTTCAATGGTAAAGGACGTGTTATCAAAGGAACATTTGAAGTTATTGGGGGTATTTTACAAGGTGCCAAAAACAGCTCTTATATCAAATAAAGTTTTTTTAAATATCTTTTTAAAATAAATAATTCATTTATTGTCATGTTATTTTAATG
>NW_004797402.1:1415727-1416795 GCF_000002075.1 Aplysia californica | reverse complement strand
GCGTTCCAAAATAATCCTAAATATTGGTCAAATTTTAAAAAAAAAGATTTTCGTGATGAGCGACCCAAAATTAGTCAAAATCACGCGGGGAACACAATTGCAAGCCAAATTACCAAGTTACTTTTTTTTGTATCTGAGTTTTGTGTGTTTTGTCAAGGACTGACACTTTAAGGATTAAGAAAAAAACAACTGTACGCCTAAACGGAACTTCTCTCGTTGACAAACTTTCATGAGTTCAACGATGACCCAGATCTAGTGTCCGTCGGTTAAACTGTCAGTTTGCCGATGAATGAACTGCTCGTCTAAAGGGGGCCTTAACAGACACCGTTGGAGACCTTCAAGAACAGGATGTGCCCCTAAGTACTATCAATAGGGCTTGAGAATTGACTATTTGAATTTTTCTTTGCAATTTAAAAAAAATCTTTTTTTCTTTTTGGGGAGAGGGAAAGATTGATAGATAAAGGAAAATTATAGGGAGTCAAAAGACGAACAAACAGGGTAAGCACATCTCTGTTGTCAAATCGTGACAAAACGAGGGCATAATATGACAGTCCCACACACGCGCGCACGCGTGCATACACACACACACACACACACACACACACACACACACACACACACACACACACACACACACACACACACACACCCTGGGCATTTGAAGAGAAAAGAGGGAATTAAGAAGGACTGGTGTGCAACAGCTGTGAACGGAATTTTATCGAGAAACCAATGAAAGCTTCGAAATCTGCGGTAACGAAAATATACGAATGGCGTAAATCTTTGACTTTGATTTTTTAAATTTTTGAAAGGGATCGCGAAATGACTGAAACTCTCATCGTCCGCCGAACGTCCTGGCTAGTGGCTAGCAAACTCGGGGGGTAATGAGAGGGGTCCTATGGCTAGTAGCTAGCAAACTTGGGTAGCAAACTTGGGGGCAATGAGAGGGGTCGTACACAAGCATGTGCCAGGCAGTGAAGAAACGCTTAAAACCTAAACAAAATCAAATAATGATGTATTTATCAAGCCCTTCAATGGCTTTGTATTATTATTATCATATTATTATTATTA
>NW_004797402.1:1409979-1414821 GCF_000002075.1 Aplysia californica | reverse complement strand
TCTCTCTCTCTCTCTCTCTCTCCCCCTTGATCTTCTTTCCCTCTCTCCAATTCACAAGATACAACAGGCGAAAATAGTGGTCTTTTCCAGGCTTACGGTTTTATACAGCAAAAAGTGTTGCTAGCTTTACGTTCATATGCGTGTGCTTCATATCACCGAATGTTTACACTTCTCATAGTCACCTGACTTTGTACACACAGCACACAATACTCGCATCGCACGGAAGTTAGTGACTAGATTAGTGTGACTGTGTTCAGCTGTTTGTGCGAAGCTTGTCGGGTGTGATTTGTCCTTTAGAATTCATTTGTGGAACTGACCGTCGAGTAAGTTTGGAACTTATTTAAACTGTTTAATAAAATGTAAAGTTTTCGTGGCGTCTTTCAACCTCAATCAAAGTATTTCATCGAACCTATCGAAGAATATATCGAAGTCAAGGCTTTCTCAACAATCGTGCGTGTGTTTTTGTTACGGAAATTTTATGTGACCCAACAGCGCATGACACCATGTCATGAAAATGAACGTTTGTATGGTAATTGAGATAACGAGAATAACGAATGATTCATGGTGTGTTGTGGGCAAGGATTGAACTGGTACAACATAAACATTTTAATTTTTAAATAGCTCCTAACTTTCTCATTCAGCTTTCCATCTGTCTGGGTGTCTTGGTGACTAGAATCTAGATCTAGATTAGACGAGAGGGAAACAATATTTTGTGGACTTCCCAGATATTCCAGACAGCCAAAATTATACTTCCTTGTTACATTTAGAAGATACTGTTTCATACAGCAAGTGTGTTTCTGCTCCTTGTCAGTACTGTCACACTACTGTCGACTCTATCTGGTGGTACTGTACTGTTAGAGGGTGCTGTGCTGTTGTAGACCCAGGTGCAAACATTTTTTATTGATAGACTCTAGTGAGTGTTATATATATGATAAGATAAAATGGGCACTACTTGGATATGGTGGTCCCGACTTAGTAAGACTTAGGACTAGATCTAGATCTAGATCTAGGTGACAGGGAAATATAACCCAGAGAAAATCTAGAATCTAGTTTTGACCCCAACGACGATTACTTCTGATTCTAAGTCGAAACGATTACTTTTTTTTTCGCGTGCCGATATGTAGAGACAGCCTTTCAAACCTAATTGCAAACAAACATCAAATTGTGGTCAAATTCAGAGGGGCATGCCCACCTGAAACACCCCATGGTTTTTTTTTTAAGTCAGGGGAACAACCCCCCTTTCCTTGTGAAAAACAAGTGAATTTTACTGCTCATTTTGTAGGCTAGATTTAGATCTAGGACTGATAAAACATAAAACATTGATACGGACTATTTAAATCAGTATCGAATTTCTGTAGGCTTACACAAAAGTCGGGACCACCATATCCAAGTAGTGCCATAAAATGTAAGGGTGGACTTCCGTTAACGAGCGACCACTAGTATAGACAGAGCAGAATTGAGGGCTAGGGGTAGGGATAGGGTTTGGGTTAGGGTTAGGGTTAGGCCTCTTCTTTATTGTGTTTGATGGGGTGGTCGCTCATTGGAGTCATTACGAAAGTCCTTCCAAATGTAATGTTGTTGTGGCAGTGTGACCTGTGGGTGTGGTTGTGAGATGGGGAGGAACCGATATCAATATAATAGATCTAAGCCTAATAATGTAAGTCTAGAAATAATAATATCGTAATCGTAGTGACTATTCCTCAGAATGCTCAGGAAAATAAAGTTGAACTCTATTTCTCCAAATGGTTTCTGATCTCTGAGATTTTTTTAGGCGAGATTTAGGCGTCCTTCTTTCATAATTTCAGTCTGCCATTCTGCGAGGACTAGATATCTAGATCTATGCCATTCTGCGAGGACTAGATCTATGCCATTCTGCGAGGACTAGATCTATGCCATTCTGCGAGGACTATGCCATTCTGCGAGGACTAGATCTATGCCATTCTGCGAGGACTGGGAGGAAGCATTTTTTGCATCAAATTTTAATTTTTAGAGCTAGATCTAGATTCTAGATCTAGATATATTTGATCTAGACTCTAGTGATTTTTAAATGTCTGAATATTCAGATTCACTTCAATTGTGGTTGGGGCAACGTTCCAGGACTCTATACTTCATTTGAAAATACCTTCAAAAGATACTGCGAGATAACAAGACTGCTCAAACTTGGCAGTAACCTATTTTGTATTTAGCCACCCAGCAAAAACTAAAATCCTTTGTAAAAAAAAAAAACCATGGATGTCCTAGAAGTCCGTCATCATTACTGACTGCTATGGCTGAGTGTCACTAGAACTAGAGTCTAGATCTAGCATTTATTTTTTAACTTCAACACAATGACAACGAGTCACAATGTCACAGTGGAGATCTTCGATCTTCTCGTCTAGTCATGTTTGGATAAAAAAATTCCAGCGGATTAGGGGCACTCGGCGACAAATTAATGTTTTATAATTAATTGGTCGTTTTTGGGTCTAAAGTAGCTGAATGGTGAATTGTGCTCGAACTAGAATAGTTAAAATCATTTATCTTGTCTTATATAAATACTCGTCTTTGAGGAAAAAATATACTCCTGTCCTCTTTGAGGAAAAAAAGTAAAAGCTCCCTGTACAGATTCAACTTTAATACAGAGAAGATAAGTTTGTAGTGAAAAGTTCTAGAATAGTTGACAGTTACAACCCCCAAGTCCAAGCTACTTTTGTTTTGCACTTCGTAAAATTTATTTTTTCCATTCTCATTGTCACAGAGCTGTGGCTTGTTCCCATAACGACAGTTTTGTGAGTTTGCTTCAAGTTTCACTGCACAGCATTCTCATTCCAGTGTATAATTTATTCGCATTTATTATAGCTCCCGTTACTTTTTAAAAGATTTTTCCCCCTCGCAGCACGCAGAGCGCGCAACACTTAACCCCACTGACCAGGATACAGGTGCGGTTATGTGCTATATTACACCGTCGCCGATTGACGTCCCGTGGGGCAGAGTGTTAAAGATTTACCTCTTTTGATTGCAGATTTATAATCACAGGATTTATGCAAGTCATAATTATATTGTATTATATATAGTCGTCATTGTCTTCTCTGGATGTGTTTTTCTCCAGACATCATGTCGGCCCCACCTCCTCCCCCACCCAGCTACAATGAAAGTGAAAGTATGCAACAACAGAGTCGTGGATTTGGAGCTGCAGGCGGTAAGCAAAAATATGTTTCACTGTTAATGGAGCATTTGTGATAGTTCAAACTAAGCTTAAAGTTGTATTTTTATAGTTTCTCATGTTTGATTCTGTAACATCTTTTCAATAACACTTTTGAGAATTGAGTACATAATATTATATTGTAGTTTGACTTAATTTGTTTGGCGTAAGAGTTCAACGGAGCTCGTAACTACATAGGTCTTATAAGATAAATAAATGAACACGAAGACAGATCGAGGTTTTTTGGTTTTTTAATCAAACGCGAGTAGGATGAATAGACTTTAACATTATACTGGATAGCTCCATACTCCATATGTTCAAAAATTGACAAATGACTAATTCCACCGTTCCAGGACACAATTGGTCGCTTTTAAGCACGAGGGGGCTATCCCAAAAAATGTTGTTTTGAAAAATTCGAAGGTAACGTTTTTACCCCTTGTCAAGTTTCTTTAAAAGACAAGGAGAGTTTTCTCTATAACCAAACAAATATACACACCAAAGAAACGAAACTTATCCTATAGGTAGGGCAGTGCCCACTTTTGGTGTGGGTCAAGATTTCTGGGAACCCCTGAAATCCGGGTTAGCCCTCTTGTCCTTAAAAACGACCAATTGATCTAGTATAATCATCCTCATCATCCGGTGCCTTGCCAACTGGCATGGGCGATCATGGACCTCCACCTCACTCTGTCTTGCATATAATAGGCTTTTACTAAGCTTCTGTAACACAAAAATTTTACAGTATATTATGTTAGGCATCCTGTCCACTCATCACATTTTCGCTGGCTCACCGATACATTCTCTCTCCCTCTCTCACAACGGGTGGTGGCTCTATGGGCAAATACATGTTTGTAATGTATCGTACAGACTTTTGTGGAGTGGGTGGTTGGCTGGTGCTCTGGTGTGGTTTGCTTCTTCTTTCCTATCAAATATCTATCGTCCTGAGATAAATCTCTCCTCCTTTTTTGTGTTTGTTACTCTCTTGTAACACCTCTAATCTTTGGCACTTATAAATATGACCCTTATTGTGTTGCAAGTGCCGTAAAAAAACACTTACTAAAGACATTTGTAGTACAGTGTAGCAGTTATATATATGCTTCACTATCATATATGATGCAAGAATCCCGAGTTCGATTCCTGTGTTGGAAAAATTATCGACGAATATATATCTCTGTCTTTCTGTTCGGATATTGTATTCTTCTCAATTCTCATCTCAGGTTGGTCCTGACAGGCATGGTCGAAGACCGCCTCCAAAATGAGATCTAAATTGTATTACTATAAAAACACTTCACTTACGATTTTTAAAAAATTGTTATATATCTGTGCTGTACCATTACTTACATGAGAACCATTTTTCTAACCTTTTGATAAAATTATGTGGGTGGTTGGCGGGTGCTCTGGTGTGTTTTGCTCCTTCTTTCCTATCAAACATCTATCGTCCTTATCTCTCCTCCTTTTTTTATGTTTGTTACTCTCTTGTAAAACCTCTAATCTTTGGCACTTATATGAGTGCCGTAGAACTTTTAGTAAAACTAAAGATGAAATTATTTATCCTCTCCCCTTCTCAGCCTACCAGCCGTCCTACGGTACGGCAAATCCCGCTCCCCCCGGCGCCTACCCCCCTCAAGGCGGCGCTCCCCCGTACCCCCCACAAGGTGGCGCTCCCC